>NW_019386240.1:36733-49787 GCF_000671375.1 Centruroides sculpturatus | reverse complement strand
ATATATGCACTTCAGACTAGACAATCCTTTAATTATTATATTGTAGATGTATCTATTTGTGATTTAAATTAAGCAACAACATAATTTACCTAATACGAGGAATAATAATAGTAAAAATCGAAAGTTTATTTTTTGGAATTTAATAAATTCACTTAATATTATAAAAAATTATTTCTTACAGATCAACTTACCTGTAAAGTTGGATATGCATAGCTTTACTTCATAGCAGAACACGAGCAGAAGGAGCAACCATTCTTTCTTAATCATAACTTACTACCATCGTTACATTGAACGCGGCTGCTCCTCGATAGTTTTGCTAACTTTCTGCCCCAGCTGGGATAAACCCGATGTCTACCACGTGTTAATGTGTGTATACCTGCTTCTTCTCCAATAGTTACTACGGTATCATCATAATAACACGTGTTTCGGGCGCATGCGCGTTGTCCCCTATGGCTGAAAAGAGAAACTATGTCAGTGAGTTGGGAGTTAAGAAAAGAAAAATTCGAAAAAATTATTATAATAAGAAAAGATCATTTTGTTCTCTACAAAACTTGTTTTTTCGCACAAGGAAAAATCTTTTAAATATATTGTTACCCTTAAAATACAACCCCCTTTTTTTCTTAATCCATTCTTTAATATATATTATTTCCATATTAAATACAGTTCAATCTTCTCTATAAATTTTTTATTTTCCTTATATTAAATAGCATAATTAAGTTTTTAAAATAAATATAGAAAATATTAAGATTTATATAAAAGAAACAAACTATTTACCCGTTTAAACTGATTTTATACATAAATAATAAATTGTGGAAGGAGGAAAATTAAGAGTTTTATCAGAATAAAAATAGAAAAAAATATTTTTAATATAATAACTCTTTTCAACGAAACAAAATAACGCGTTCATTTCCCTTAATTCTAGATTGTTTTTCTTGCACGAACTTCAACTCATTGTCAAAGAAAACAGTCAAGTAATGGACTTTTTTTCGCTTCAACAATTTAAAATTGGAAAATTATATATATATAACTCGTGTTTAATTTTTTTTTTATGATTCTAGATTAAGTTTACTAGCCTGAAATTAAAAACAATGCACCGTAAAAGCACTTATTTAGAAATCTTGTATAAAAACCCTTTTAATTTCTCTATAATTCAGTTATACCAATGATACGTCTCGTTTAAAATCGTCTTATAATTATGTATTTAGAAAAAATTATTACTCATAACCCAATATTTTATATTGGGTTATGAGTAATAATTTTTATATCATAGTATATTAATAGAATCAGAAGTTATATCAGAATAGTATATTTTATTAAATAATAATAATTTAACATTTAGGGTATAAAATATAAAATTTTTAAATCAAAATTATCAATAAGTATTGAATGATTTACACCTTATTCTTCATTATTATTGATATAATTTGCCATTCTGCCATCTGGTAGAAAGAAATCCAACTAGCTGCAAATGTGAAGAAAAATATGCAGTTTTGAAGTACTTATCTGTTATAGGGTCATTATATAATTCGTATTTCTAAATAATAATTATCATAAAATGATTACAGAGATAAATGTTTGAAAATTATTTTTCAATATAAAATTTCTTTGATAGTTTGACTAGTTCGAACCATAATTTAATAGGTTTGTTGATATGGAAGTGATATTTTAAATTTCCAATTTTAATAAACAAGTAAACCTAGCTTTATAAAAATATATTTAATTTTTTAAATTAATTAATTATAAATCTTCGTAAGTTATCTTTTTATATATTATATAACTTAAATATTAATAATTTAAAATGTTTCTTATGTAAACTAGAGTTTCGTACTTTTGTAATAATGTTTCATTAAGGTTTAATCAGAATAGTAAACAATTAGAATTTTATTTCTATGTTTTTTAATTAGTGTATTTATAGAAGAATTATATAAATATAATTATTGAACTCAAAGGAAATTCGATTATAGTCATTATGAGATTTTAAATCGATGAAGATAAATAAAGTTGATACAGCAATTCTTGTAATTTATATAATTGATGAGAAAATTCAAATTCAATTTTATCTTTTCGTTTTAAGAAAAATGATTGTGTATATTAATGTAATGTTAAATTAAGGAAATGACTTGAAAAAGTATGTGTATTTTTCGAATTTTAGATTAAATTGCCCAGATTATTGATTATTTTTAACTATTTGTGTAACTCAAAATGTGTATGAAATAAACTTTATACGCATTTTTAAGAAAAAATTTCTATACGCAATTCTATGCCAAAATCGAATTTATATTTATTTACTTTTTCTGTTAGTTTAAACTATTTTTGCTTACAAAATGCTAAAGATATATCTTCACTTTCATTTGTATTTAATTTCTAAGATTTGAGTTATTTATTTTTGCAATAAATTCTTTATTTGATTATATATTATATAATATATATAAATTTGAATTTTAATTAAGCATATTCTTTAATAGATTTTATTTTATTGGTGTTTTTTCTATATCGCTGAGATTACTTTATTAATGCATTAATTATCCTTAAAAGCGTTTTTTTTTTTGTTTCATATTCTAAATAGCTACTCCTCTGCCGGTCTCTGATTGCTGGTTAACAGTACGTAGGCTGTATCATGTCATATATCAGATTAAAAAAGTTATAAAGAATTTCTTATTTTAAAAAAATGTATACATAATTAATTGTGATGAATAACAGTTTCCATTATTCTCCAAGCAGTGTTTAAAAATTTATAATTTTATTGCAGATTTTAATTAATGCACGAGACAGATAGATTTTTCTATTATCTAATGCAACTTTCTTCCTTCGTTTTATTGTTATGCTTATAAAATTAATATACATATAAAATAATAATAAAATATATAATATCAAATAATCGTTATTTACAAGTTAGTTTAATAATTTAAATATTAAAACTGTCGAAGATTTTCATCATAAATTTTGATAGCGAGAGGCATCACATACGAGTTAGTTTTATGACGATAACGACAGCAGTGTCAAAATCGATAAATCGACATAACGTATAAAAAGTTGATTTTAAGATATATCAAATTTTTAAAAATATCTATAGAATTTATTTTATAAAAAGTAGCAAACTAAGACGAAATTGATATGTTCCTGGTAGTTCTGTTTGAATTTGGTACTGGTATTTATCCTTAGTTATTATTCGCAATTGCCAAAATGTTAGAAAAGTAATATCAAAGCAATTAGTAGTGCAGAAGCCGAGAGATATTTCAGTTCAATGAATGTCACATGTACAAAAATAAAAATTGTTAAACATATATCTGAATTTATGGCAATCAATTTACTGAAAGAAGAATTAAAAGATTGAAACACTATATATTTTGTAAAATCGTAGCTAAATACAAACCATAGATTAAACACAGATACTAGAATGCGCCATAAATCGGAAAAGACTTTTAGAGTGAACTAAATTGCTGTTTTGAATTTATTGTAAATAATTTTTTTAGTAAACTTCATTAGAAGTTAGAAGTTAAAGTTGTTTGTGGAATTTAAGTAAAATTTTTTTTTGTACATGAAAACTTTTTCAAATAAAAATAAGTGTTGAATTGCTTTTTGTTCTTCTAATAAAAATTTGTTTTCAAAGAGATTCCAAATCATTTTTAACATAAAGATAAGTACGTGAAAAAATGCTTTAATATAGGATTTCTGGAAATTCTACATCAGTTTATCCTTCTTTTATTCTCTCCCTACTCCCCTGAAGCGAGCCAGTTGTTAAAAATTTGCCAACATACCACTGCATACACAGTCAGTCCTTCCATAATTATTGTTTTTTTAACTCCAATGCTTTATATAAGAATTAAAAAATAATTAATTTAAATTCAAAAGTAAATTAGTTCTGAAAAAATAAAAAGGATATGTCTCTAGTAGTATAACGGAAATATTAGTTATTACATAATTTTTGATGATTCACAAAATCTTTTACATATTTACAAAATAAAGAAATATCAAACCTTTCTATCTGACACACCTAAGCAAAAGAATACGAAAGAAAAAAGATCTGAACTTGAAACAAAGAATTTTTTAAAAGAGTATATGACTCCAAGCTCTAGCAAAAGTATTGAAAGCTNGATGAGATGTAAGAAAGCATCATATGTATCTTTATGCTCAAAGATACAATCTAAAGAGGGTGGTGGCCAAGGAAAGTTATACGTCTGAAGTAGAGTTTTTAATATTAATCTTTCAGTTTCCAACATAGGACAGCTGTAAATATAATGACTGCTGCTGTCATATAAATTAGATATTTTTCCATTTTTAAATATTCAATGGAAGTTTTAAATTAAAAACCAGGCGAAAGTTTTTCCGTTTTATACTCCAAATCAGAAGAAAAAATTTTGACAGGATTATAAATGATGCAACGAGAATGGAATGTGCATAAAGAATAAAATTTTTTTAAGTTCATTGTTCTCTTCTATTTATTAAGGTGTGGTCGGGGTAGTTGATTGCATCTTAACAATATGGCGTTCCATACCAGGAACTCACTACAACTATTATGAACGAATTAGAAAGGTCAAGGCTGTAATATCCCCTAGGCAAGGACGTACGAAGCTCCGATATTTTTTCAATCAATTTTTTTCACACATGGGTTTCTTTCATTCCGGATGGGTTACACAATGGCTTCTTACCGAGCATAAAACTGTTTTTGAAATCTCAAGACAACAAATCCGCTTTAATTATCTAATAATAAGAGCAAATGTTTAAATATTTGTCATGTAATCTTATCTTTTAGAAATATTATTTAATAAAAATAATACTGTATTTTACTAAACGAAATTTAATATTTGCATTAACCGTATAAATTTAATGACTGCTGCTGTCAGTACAGAGAAAGAGGGCGCTTAGTAGGTTTATGTTGGTTGCTGGAAATTTGGCTCTGTTTTTCTTCGACGATTTTGCGGAAATAGTGATTGTGTACGAAAGTGTTATATACTGTTGGATTCCATTTTTCACAAGGAACAAAATGGTGTCAAGATCGTCTTTGTAGACCTAATAGGTCGGAAGCTGTGACCTTTGGAACATTTGATTTTCTTCGAACGCGATTAACTGGAATATTTTAACAGACTTTTATTAACTGTCATCGGAATCGTACCCGGACTCATACTGTGAGTGCACATTTTAAATATGGGGTCATTCGGATAATCAGTTTTCGGAATATCGGTCATTTCCTGTCTAATTTTGGGCGGTTTTTGTGGGCTTCCGGATGTTCGAATTTAAATTTGGTCGACACCAACATGGACAGAAAGAAAAATGTTACATAACTGTGAAGTTTCATGTCTATATATTCATTATTAAAGAAAATATGGCGATTCTACTAAATTTTACTTTTGCACATTTTTCTGTTCTATCTCGTTGCTTAGCAATGGTCATTGGCTTTTCCAGTTCGAAATGGTTTTTTCTCGATTTTCTCGTTTGTAAATTATTTTTCGCTATACAAAGCCATTGTTAGTTTTATTCAATTCATTAGTAATTAAGTATATTTTTAAGTTTTATTTTTTATTAATTATTATTTGATTCTACTGTATGTTATTATGGATGCATCTGAATGTATGCACTTACATGCTGCACGTTCAGCAGCTAATGGGGTTATATCTGAACTAAAAGATTATATTGTAGAAAATGCGCATTGCAAATTTTCCACCCCCAGACATACTGAATTCATCCTTGATTGCATGAAGCGTGTTGTTTCAATTTATGAAGAGGGTGCAGTTCTTTCTATGTTAAAAGAAATTTCGGGAAAAATCGATGATATCAATAATAAAGCTGACAAAAATATAATGCCTATTCCTACATATAGTGCTATATTACAATCGGGAAATGCTATCACTACAATTAAAAATAATTCACCTCACATTCCACAAAAGTCTACTAAAGATGTACTTTTAATTTATGGGAAAGGTGATAATACAAACAGCGATACTACTCGTAATATTATACAGCAACGTATAAACCCTTCCAGATTGGGGATTGGCGTTGAGCGAATACGTCATATCAGAAGGGGAGGGATTGCTGTGCATTTAAGTAATAAAAAAGATCTTGAAATTTTGGAAAATTGTGTACATGAATCCGTTCCTGAACTTGAAGTTAAAAGACCAAAAAAGAGGGATCCATATATAGCAATATATTCTGTTTTAGCGCAATTAACTCGAGAAGACCTATCAGCATTTATATATGAACAAAATCCGATTATACACGAAAGCTATTCAGAAGAGGAATTTTACAATCAATTTAAAATAAAATATAATCTTGGGCGCAAAGAGGCTCCTTATTTTAATTGGGCAGTTCAAGTCACCCCACAGGTGAGAATACACCTCCTTACTGCTGGTAAGATTAATTTAAAATGGTCGCGATGTCGTGTGGAGGACTTTTGTCCCATAAAACAATGTTTTCGATGCTGCAAATTTGGCCATACTGCAAAATTTTGTGAACAGGAAGCTATTACCTGCAGCCAATGTGCAGGAGATCATACTTACAAGCAATGTCCAAACAAAACTTCACAACCATTTTGTATAAATTGTCAACGTGGTAACCTAGGTAACGTTTGTCATAATGCACGTGACAGTACATGTCCCGTATTCAAGAGAATTAAAAATAGTATTATAGAACGTACTGAGTATGGATTCTGACAATGGATACCGTATACGTTTTCTACAAATTAACTTAGGAAGAAGGATTTCCGCAACTTCACTTCTTGCTTCTAACTGTAATAAATACGATATAATTCTAATTCAGGAGCCATACTGTAAAAACAATAATCCTTCCTGTCTCCCGACTTACTGTAATATTCTTAAAGGTACAGATTCTTATCCTTGGGCAGTCACTGTAATTACTAAGCTTGATTACCCTCTATTATATCATAAAAATCTTTCTAACGAATTCTTAATCTGTACTGAAATTATTTATAATAGTGTTATCTACATTATTATCAATGTTTATTGCCCTAAGGACATAAGAATGGATAACATGATCCATATGATCCAAAATATTATAAATACCTTTCAGAATGTCAGGTTCATAATTGCTGGTGACATAAATGCCCACTCACCTTTATGGGGAGGCGAACGACAAGATCGCCGCGGCGAACTATTTGAAGAATTCCTTGCCTCTAATGGTTTACATCTACTGAATAACCCTTTATCACCACCCACATATACTTCCATGCAAGGGGATACCTGGATTGATATTACAGTATGTAGTCTTGAGAGTATTGCTGAAATGGATAACTGGAGAGTTTTATGTGAAAATAGCCTTAGTGACCATACATATATTTCGTTTCAACTTCATGACTTACATTGTAATAATACACACGCACCAATTAAGACCCGATATAATCTTGCTTTGGCTAATTGGGGCGAAATGCAAAGTTTCTTGATTAATAATCTTGTTAGTTATAATTTTAACAGAATTGATACTGTTGAACATTCTCTTAATTACAATATTGAAACAATTGAGAGTGCGTGTAACCGATTCATTCCTAAAACGACTCCGAGACTTCGGTCGGTACCATGGTGGACTAAGGAGCTTTCTGCCCTTCGTAAAATTAACAATGCCCTGAGACGAAAATACCAAACCTGTAGAATTGAATCTGAGCGTAATAAACTAAAACAGCAATACTATAATCATTAGGCTATATATAAAAAAAAAAATAAAATGTGCCAAAATTAAATCATGGCGTGAATATTGTACTAATGCCTCTAAAAACCCTTGGGGGTATCTTACGAAATTATGCACAAACAAACTTCGGAAACATCAAATACTCGTTAGTGCGGGTAATGATACCCTCAATAGTAATTTTCATGATACTCTAAACAAACAATTAGATACATTCTGTATAGCTGACCCCACGGATGAAGATACTCCATACCAGACATCTTTAAGAGAAGATGTCAATACTATTGTTAATACCGATAACTCTCCTGCTTTTACTTATCATGAAATTAACAACGTTTTTAACGGACTAAAAGTGAACAAAACGCCTGGTATTGACGGCATTAATGGCAAAATCGCTAAACATATTTGGCAACTTATCCCACAGCATCTAGTACTTATGTACAATACTTGTCTAATTGCAGGTATTTTTCCCATTAAATGGAAAACTGCGAAAATAGTCCCTATCCCTAAGTCTGGTACTTCCANTCTTTTATATTTATATTGTAAAAAATATAAGTTGGCAATACTTCTAATTTTATTAATAAGTTAATTATTAAGCAAACAATTTTAAAATAATTTGAATTTTTTAACAGAAAAATGAGAATTTTAGGATATGTTTTAAAGAAAAGAAACGAGTAAATGTGTTTAACAGGTTGACAATCTCTTCACACAGTTTGTTAAAAAAATTCTAAAGCATAATCGGAAATATGCTTTAGAATTTAGGCTATTAAAATACAGCCAAACCTTTAAAAAAGGTCACTGACGGGACGTGAAAAATGGTCGTTATTTGGAGGTAGCCATTATTAGAGGTTGGACAATGTATAATAACTTCTAAAGAATATTAACAAATTGAAAACTTAAAGTAATGGTCAATTCTGTGGAAAATGTGATAAAAAATAATCATTTTGTTACTTTAATTATCATTTATGCCAGACAAATTTCGGAGTATAATTATGTAAAATTGTTAGAGCATAAAATTGTTAATTTAATCTGTAAGACTGATATGAGCTATCTATGAAGAGATCTTTGTGAAAATCAGTACAACTGTAATATATAATTTTATCAGTAGATTGTTATCTTTACTTTCTAGATCAAAAATATTCATACTATAATTATATAAAAAGCAAAATAGGAAAATGAGATTAATTTATTGTACATTTATGTCTATATAATATGACATATTTTTTTACGCGTCTAAGAATTTTTACGGGTGTCCTTAACCGCATTTCAAATAAATAAAACTCATACAAAAACAAATACTGACAAAATTATCTTTGTTGCTACTAAATAGCAACTAAAAGTTTAAGAAGTTTACAACCGCAACACTTCATTGAATTTTACTAACCATCGATTGATCTGAAGGCAAAATTTTTAAAAAACTTATTTTTTTATTTAATAAAAATTGAGTTTGTTTTTCTTTAAATCGATACATTTTTTCAATTAAAACATATAAAAAAATAAATCGATCATACTTTCTTTTCTCCTTTAAATAAAACAATGATTGAAATCAAGATTTGATTTTAAATTTTATCCTAATTTCAATAATTTGTGTTGCTTTTAAATTAATTTTTATAAATTTTATAAAAATTTGGAATAAATAAATTCAAAATTTATTATGTATATAAAGTTTTATACAGGATTATGAACATAATATATAAATATTTTATTATTTATTATTAATTCTTTAATGTAAATAAAGAGTTCAGTTTGAAGTATTATGTGACAGTAGTACTTAAAATATGTTGTATATTAATTACAGTATGTGAGATTAAGAAAGATCTCACTTACTGTAAAGAATTGGCATCTATTCAAACACAATATGAAAATGTACATGCATTATTACACTATTGAATAGAATTTTACATATCGATTTTAATAGAAAGAAATACTTTCTGAACATATAAATCGA
This sequence comes from Centruroides sculpturatus, assembly GCF_000671375.1. Taxonomy (NCBI): domain Eukaryota; kingdom Metazoa; phylum Arthropoda; class Arachnida; order Scorpiones; family Buthidae; genus Centruroides; species Centruroides sculpturatus. The sequence continues at coordinate 40,207 of NW_019386240.1, read as the reverse complement.
TTATTTAAGTATTCTATAATGATAAATTCATGAATATGTATAGACAATAAATTTAAAGTTGGTAGAGGGGGGAAAATGAGATGAATAAGCCATCTGCATATCTACTTATATGACTCGAGTGATATATCTGTACACAATACCTTCTGTTAAGAAACTGTAATGAAGTGGTTTTTTTCTCGCTACGTCCCTATAAGTAGTTTCACATAATAGAAGGAAATTACTCGTAATAATTTTCCATTTAAGTCATCATTGCGTGCATATTATATGTTACAGCTTGGAGGTTAAGGTGTGGGTCGAAAGAATTTTACTTCTTGTTACATCAATCAAATAGCAGCTAGTTATTTCTTATCTCATATTAGGTAATCTTTTAGTTATATCTGATAATAATCGTGTATAACATTTTCAATGGCTCTAAAAATATTTAAATACTTAAAATTCTGAGAAATATCTCATTTCGAAAGAACCTTCATTACTGCTAAAAAGTCATTTAGGTACAAGAAACGTTTAGTTTCGTGCCTATAAAAATTAGGATACAAAGTACTGTAAAGTAATAATCCTGTAATTGTTGTCTTGTAGTAGAGTAGTCGCGCCTTGTAAAATACAATCGATGACAGTTAGCCTGATTTATATGTTCGAAATGTAGAAAATCATGTTATAATAGATTTTAATATGTAGTAATGATTTCCAGTTGGAATCAAAACATTTCGTTTTTTTCCTCTAAAAGACACTTTTGGAACTTTTTTGAGGACATCATTCTTTGTCGCACTGTTTCGCTACAGTGGTTTTTTAAATTAGGCCTCCCTAACGTTGCGTGAAGTGGGTAAAGAACATTGACGCAAGTTTGATAGGAGAAGGAAAATCTGTTTAGCCATAGGGTGTGTCTTGTCAATTCACTGAAGCTGCAAATAGCTTAGCTTGTTATCTAAATGTCTTGAGAAATTTTCATGATCAATTCACCATCTGAATTTTATTTTCAGTTCATTTTTATTGTTACTATTTCCAATGTAAACAAATAAAACTATCCACGATCAATCAAAATTAGCAACTCGAGTTTAATCTATGCATTAAATCTGAAAATTTACTATTAAATACGTCAATTCAAGACAATAAGTTGAAATAAAACGTAAACATACTAATATATAAATTTTTAATTATTTTTTAAATAAATATTTAAAAGGTTTATTACTATATAAAAAATAGATAAAAATGTTTTAATTAAGGTATATTAAGAGTAAAATTATGCAATGTCGAGATTATATTTAACATAAAGTTTTATGAATTTAATAAATTTTCTAAATTTGAACGAAAACGAAGTAGAATAAACGCTCCATTTAACAATTTATAACATGAAAAATATTTATTTACAAATTAGTCAAGCCTATCCAAGTTATGAAAGTAGGCATTGTTCAATTCTATTACTAATATATTTTGTTGATATTTATAGAAAAAAAATGTTCATTTTTAAATGAATTGTTAGATATTTATAAAGCCGCAATTTTACTTACAACGACATCAATAAATGATGTTTGTACAAAGTATAAGAAGAAAATACGAAAATATTTCCTTTCTATTTAGTTTTCAGCCCAAATTTACTATCATTACACACGTTATTTTTAATTATATAAAATATCTTGCTATAACTTAGAAATTAAGCATAAAGAGTTCTTTTAAGGATAATCAAAAGTAATAGAATTTATCATAAACTCGTCATTCGAATTATAATTTTAAATATTTTTATTCTCTAAGATATTATTTATTATTATTAATAATATATATATATATATATATGCACTCATACAAAAACAAATACTGACAAAATTATCTTTGTTGCTACTAAATAGCAACTAAAAGTTTAAGAAGTTTACAACCGCAACACTTCATTGAATTTTACTAACCATCGATTGATCTGAAGGCAAAATTTTTAAAAAACTTATTTTTTTATTTAATAAAAATTGAGTTTGTTTTTCTTTAAATCGATACATTTTTTCAATTAAAACATATAAAAAAATAAATCGATCATACTTTCTTTTCTCCTTTAAATAAAACAATGATTGAAATCAAGATTTGATTTTAAATTTTATCCTAATTTCAATAATTTGTGTTGCTTTTAAATTAATTTTTATAAATTTTATAAAAATTTGGAATAAATAAATTCAAAATTTATTATGTATATAAAGTTTTATACAGGATTATGAACATAATATATAAATATTTTATTATTTATTATTAATTCTTTAATGTAAATAAAGAGTTCAGTTTGAAGTATTATGTGACAGTAGTACTTAAAATATGTTGTATATTAATTACAGTATGTGAGATTAAGAAAGATCTCACTTACTGTAAAGAATTGGCATCTATTCAAACACAATATGAAAATGTACATGCATTATTACACTATTGAATAGAATTTTACATATCGATTTTAATAGAAAGAAATACTTTCTGAACATATAAATCGATTATTTAAGTATTCTATAATGATAAATTCATGAATATGTATAGACAATAAATTTAAAGTTGGTAGAGGGGGGAAAATGAGATGAATAAGCCATCTGCATATCTACTTATATGACTCGAGTGATATATCTGTACACAATACCTTCTGTTAAGAAACTGTAATGAAGTGGTTTTTTTCTCGCTACGTCCCTATAAGTAGTTTCACATAATAGAAGGAAATTACTCGTAATAATTTTCCATTTAAGTCATCATTGCGTGCATATTATATGTTACAGCTTGGAGGTTAAGGTGTGGGTCGAAAGAATTTTACTTCTTGTTACATCAATCAAATAGCAGCTAGTTATTTCTTATCTCATATTAGGTAATCTTTTAGTTATATCTGATAATAATCGTGTATAACATTTTCAATGGCTCTAAAAATATTTAAATACTTAAAATTCTGAGAAATATCTCATTTCGAAAGAACCTTCATTACTGCTAAAAAGTCATTTAGGTACAAGAAACGTTTAGTTTCGTGCCTATAAAAATTAGGATACAAAGTACTGTAAAGTAATAATCCTGTAATTGTTGTCTTGTAATAGAGTAGTCGCGCCTTGTAAAATACAATCGATGACAGTTAGCCTGATTTATATGTTCGAAATGTAGAAAATCATGTTATAATAGATTTTAATATGTAGTAATGATTTCCAGTTGGAATCAAAACATTTCGTTTTTTTCCTCTAAAAGACACTTTTGGAACTTTTTTGAGGACATCATTCTTTGTCGCACTGTTTCGCTACAGTGGTTTTTTAAATTAGGCCTCCCTAACGTTGCGTGAAGTGGGTAAAGAACATTGACGCAAGTTTGATAGGAGAAGGAAAATCTGTTTAGCCATAGGGTGTGTCTTGTCAATTCACTGAAGCTGCAAATAGCTTAGCTTGTTATCTAAATGTCTTGAGAAATTTTCATGATCAATTCACCATCTGAATTTTATTTTCAGTTCATTTTTATTGTTACTATTTCCAATGTAAACAAATA
>NW_019386240.1:9398-33143 GCF_000671375.1 Centruroides sculpturatus | reverse complement strand
AATAAGAAAATGAGTGGAGATAAATTAATAGTCAAAATAAATGATTTGAATGAGAAAAAAGTAGAAACTCCAAGAAGGGTAAAAAATAAAGTGACGATAAACTTCTGGAATATTCAAGGACTGAGAGGGAAATTATTTAAAACCTCAATAAGAGAATTTCTGGATTCAAATGAAATAATTGGACTTTTAGAAACCTGGATTATAAAATTTAGTGAAATGGAAATAAAATATCTAGAACAAGACAATAATATAATAATTAGTAATGCTCAACGAAAAAATAAATTTGGACGTCCATCAGGTGGAATTCTACTACTAATTAAGAAAAGATTTGGTGAAATATTTTTACAATATACAACGGACCATGTTATTGCTGTAATAATAAAACTAGAGAATAAAATAAAAATGAGATGGTCATACACATATATGGGAGTAATAGGAATATATATACCACCTTCTATTGAGAAGAAACCAATTCTAAATGAAGTACAAAAGGTCTTGGATAGATGGTCTAATCTGACACAAATGTGGATAATAGGTGGTGATTTAAATGCACGTATTGGTGAAGTTACTGATACCATATTTTGTCAGACGTTTGAAAATTTAGTCAATAAGAGAATATCCAAAGATAAAGTGTTAAACACAGGGGGAAGAGCACTCTTAGAATTTATTGATAATAACCAACTAATAATTCTAAATGGTAGAATGAGAGGTGACACCCCTGCAGAAATTACTTTTGTCTCTCCAAGTGGGAAATCTATAGTAGATTACATTATCTGCTCAGAAGAAATGATAAATTATTGTAACTATTTGAAGGTTCTAGAAAATGACATTGCAGATCATTTTCCTATTCAGTTAGAGCTAATAATATATGAAAAAATAAGTAATAATATATATAACTGTAAACAGAGTCATTCAATTAATCTGGAATTAAGACTATCATATAATAAACGAAATAAAGAAATATCAAACCTTTCTATCTGACACACCTAAGCAAAAGAATACGAAAGAAAAAAGATCTGAACTTGAAACAAAGAATTTTTTAAAAGAGTATATGACTCCAAGCTCTAGCAAAAGTATTGAAAGCTTCGACTAGCTGCGACTCCAGTTCCAAAATGATCAAAAGTATTAATAGAGATAAATAAGATAAAAATGTATTTGCTTTATGATCGAATGCAAAAGAATGTAGCTTCTGGAGGGATTGTTTTAAACAATACTGACAGGTAGTAATTCCTTTTAACATGTAGATTCCTTTAAACTAAATTTAATTGTAATAGATGTATTATTATTATTATTGTGTATATTTTTATGCATTACACTTATTTTCTATGCATTGATAACAAAGAAAGTACGTCTATAAATTACAATAATTTGTTTTAAAATTTATTATAAATTTAAGTTATGGATTATATCAGTTATGACTAAGTTTATGCCATTTCTATAATTGTTATGTTATTTTTGAAAAAAAATATTTTATACATTAGAGCAATATGTTTCAAACTAAAATAAGTAAACTTTGTGATTTCGCATTTAATTTAAAACAGGATTATTATTGTGACAAAGTAAAACCTTGCCTTTTTGAAAACTAAATTTCAGTTAATTTTCTAAAATTAAATCTAAATCGCAGCAATATTTTATTTTCTGAAATAAAAAGTAAATAAATAAAATAAAGGTTGTATTTTTAATCTTCGTGAAATTCCATCATATTACAAGATTATTCGAAAATCAAATTTAGTACACGAATGAATTGAAAGACAATTTTCTTATATTAGATAATTGTTTAAAAAATTAAATTAAAGCTGGAAATCATTGCTTACATAGTAAACTTGGCATTTATGATTTTGTCAGTTCCTGAAAATTATCGTAAATCCGTTGTAAATCAAACTTTGATCTCCTCTAGGATCAATGTCATAAATTGAACTTATGTTCCTGGTATACAGTTAGGACTAATAATGCTAACTGCATACCCCTTTTTAAAATGATAGGCTGTTTAAAAATAAACATATCAATTTTTCATAACTTAGTTTATTAATTTTTACATTATACGTGTAACTCATTACTGCCGATTAAGAAGGAACTGAACAGGTAGAAAATAAATACAAGTTATATACAATATACTGTTTTATTTTTAATTTTTATTCTTTTCAAATGGGAGGTGTTAAACTTCCAAAATCCCGTGTGTCGGTCTAGTTACACCGATATGGAAATTAAAAATATAGAATTTAAATGGGGTATTTTATACAATCACAATAAAAATTTTATATCAATCGCGGGAATGTACTGCAATTGGCACAAACGAAAACTTCCTAAGTGTGAATATTTATTAATAATGGTATAAATTACCGGTATATTTATATAAACACTCAGATATCTGATAATTTTCCAAGACCGTCAGAATATTAAATTTATATTTATATAAGTTTTAGTAATGACAAAAAGTATTCGAATTTATTTATTTTTAATATTTAAAAGCTTGATTTGAGTATATATAAATAAAACGGTTTAATAATTGTAATGATATAAGATTAGTTTTACCAAATAAGCTCAGCTACAGCTTAGGATTTTGATATCAGCTTTCCCAAATAGTTAAACTGACCCTAACTTGCCGAACCCAATATAGGATACAGCAAGAGTCTTCAAAAGCTTCATATGGGGCTCAGGATAGAACGGGTCCCTTTTGTCTCTTAGAAAACCCCTTTTGCCTATCTTTTGAACAAATGAAATACGTAAAATGTTTCTTTATTATTAAATAGCAACCATAAATATTTTATTTTTTTATTAGTAAAAATAATACGAATTTATAAAAATAAAAGCACTTGAAGTTTTTCTGAGTCCAGGGAAAAAATCCACAGCTCCTCGTGGATACAGCAATAAAGAATATACTCTGAAATATCACTAGTTTTTATTTCTTATTTTTCATAATAACCTATTAATTTAGAGTATCAGATCTACAGTTTATTAACTAAAATTTTAAGAAGAATTTATAATCTAGTATCGGCAATATTCTGTCTAGGGAATTATAAATCCTCTTGATAGGGCATTTAGATTGCCTACAGCAACTTAACTGGAATTATAAAAGATATTTTTCCCGAAAAAATCGATACCAATTTATTATAATCTTGTTTATGCTTTTACTTCTGAGTTTTTGAAAATCTTTTCTGTTCCCAAATGCAATATATTATCATTGTTACAATTAAATGAATATATCTTACATAATAAATAACGATTAGAAATAATCTCTAAAGAGAATAACGTTTCAAATTTTTTCTTTGTAAACTAGAGGAAAATACTTGAAAACATTTCTATATACTTACAACTATATTGAGATTTTTCAATTGCTAAATCTCTTCAATAATAGAGATATATGGACAAGTACAAATGATCTATTTGATCATACATCTCCATTATAACAAAATTCTTGTCACAGGATGCTTTCGAATAAATATATTCCAGCCATAAAAGGAAATTTTAAATAAAACTTGACATTATTTCATTTACTTTTGAAAATTAATTTTATATGTGACAGAATATCGCAAATTTGCAAACCGAATATCGATATTAAACCTATTTCAGACTAAGATTTCTGCTGGATTCAAGTTTATTTCATTATAAAAATAAATTACTTCAAATATTCTTCCATTTTATCAAATAAGAATTAGAAAAATAAAATATGAATAGCGTATCATACTTTAATAAGTAGTTTACGTATAAAAAGAAAAAGGTAAAAATGAATAAATAAAATTATAAATTAAAAGCCATAATATATACAAATAAAAAATTATAAGTTTTTTGATTTGATAGTTTTTAAGATATATTAAAAAAAAATTTTAAACAATAAGTACTGCATTATTTTTGAATAATTCATTCAAAGATGACTTTTTTTCTAATTCAAATATAATAAACAATTGTATTAAATTTTCATGAACAATTGCGAATCTAGGTTCTTATTTACAGGCTTAGTTACTCACTTTTCATTTTATTCTAGTACAGTAATGTTTTTTAATATTTATAATTGTCTTTATCGTCATAATTAATACTTTAATTTATTCTATGAATAATGTCAATAATAATATTATTTTAGAAGAAATTATAAATAAACAACTTTTCTTTTTATAACTGTTTATTTATAAACAATAATCATTTATTTCTTATTTTCGTGATTTAATTTTATAACTAGGAAAGAAACTGAGATAGAATTAATTCTATCACATTAAAAACTTCACAGCAACAACATGATTAATTCGTTATTTAACATCATTTAGTTAACAATGAAATCAATAATTGTTCATTAGAAAAATTTAAGTATTTTTCTGAATTTTTCAGATTAAAAAACAAAATTTTACAAAAATTCAATGTAAATATAATTAATTAAAATACTTTTATTCTAGTCAATATAGATTAGATTTTAAGCATTTTTTTCTCCTAAAAATTTCGGATAATAATAAACTATTATTGGCTTTTAATGCTACCTCATTTATATTTCTAAATCAAAAAGGCAAATGATTAAAACCATTATTTCAAAATATTAATATTGCTGGTACTTTTAATATATTTTCTACGGATTTCAAAATGCATTCATTGACAAAAAGTTACGCACTCAGATAGAATTGCCCAATTATTGCTTAACTCGGCATACAGCTAGGTATCTAAATGATTACAGTTATAGTCTGATTGCAGGCCAAGTAATTCACAAGACTACCTTAAAACTGCTAATCCAGAATCTATATGAAGTAAAAATCGCAGAGGATCGCTGTATTCGGAATTTTTAGTTTATCTGTTGTTTGAAGGTGTTCGAATGACAGGCATGCCTGTGCGATGCAATGAAAGTCATTACGCATAACTCAAACTTTTTCAAACTATGTCAGTTATTCGTAATGCCAGGGAAAACAGATGACCGTTTTGCCAAATGCCCGCCATTTGGACAGTTTTGATCTGACTGTAAGATGTTCCAGACACTTCGATATAAAATTTGTAGATAACTACAAATTTTTTACCGAAGTTTTATCAGAATTAATATATTTTTAATATAAGTTAAATATGATATACTGTATATTAGAAATACTACGTTCGTTATCATATTTCGCCATTTAGAAAACACTTACATCTATATGCAGTAATTTAGATAACTTTTTCTTTTTAAGTAAAAATAAAGAAATTAATTTTTAATTGGCTTATAACGTTTGTAAGTCCAGCTAATATTTAAAGTAATAATTAAACTGAACTATTGAATTAAACAATTACTCAAATAATAACATTGACAAACTCAATTTTTATTTATTAATTTTTACGAATTTTCAGAAGTATATACAGATTAATCTAGTTTAGAAAACTTCTCTTTAATTAAATATTTGTTTGTAATATTTATTCAAGCCATGCATCTATTATATTGACTTGTTTCTCTATTTGTAGACTTGCCTCTAAATTACTAAGTTACATATTTTAATTAATATGAAATATTGAAGTGAAGATTAATAAACAATAGTTTGTTAAATTATTAACGCAGATTTTATTTCTGAAACAGAACATTTATATTTAACGAGAAATTTAAATAAAATAAGTGAAAAAGTTAATTTCTTCTAATTGAAATCGTATTTTATTATTCTCAGAACTAAAACAATCAACTTTTGAGATTTTAAACATGACTTGTTTAATTTAGAGAAATATTTAAGTTTTATAAATTAATAAGATATATCTTACGTTTAACAAAATGTTTTCACTATTGACTCTAATAGCGCTAGAATTCGACTGGGCTTCACAACTTTTTTTGAGAGAATTAAATATTTCCACCGGTTAATATATTAAAAATGGCCTTATCTATTAAGATTGGCTTTCCATCGAGGTTAGGGGTTAATTAGAGTCGAATTAACTTTCAACTCCATCTGCAACAGTCGCTTCTTTCTATCGGACTCATCGGTATGGTGGTATTCAAATAGAAACATTACATAATACCAGGTTACCAGCTTGCACAAAATATGATTTAAGTGGTTTTCGAGGATGCCGAGTTTAAACATTTGGTCCGTTTTTCGCAAAATTTGATTCTTTGGCAGATTATCGTTTGATATTTTGTTGTGAATGGTACAGTTTGGTAGTGCTAACATTAGAAAAAAATACGATATCGTAAAAAATTTAATATATCGTATTTTCAATTGGTGTATGAAATTGTGCCATTTTCTATCATTCGATTATAGTGATAAACGTGACATTGGTAGCGTAAAATAACCAAACTGTTTATACAGTTTTCGTTCTAATACTTGTTATATTATCGTATTTAATTTATATAACTACAAAGGTTATCTTACGTAAGGGTTTATTACACCGAGTGACCAATCTAACACATTTTCGAAATTATTTATTCTTCTACTGTACATAATTTTAAAAATTTTTAAAATGTGGTCACTCGGTATGATAAACCTTTATGTAAGATAACCTTTGTAGTTATATAAATAAAATACTACAATATAACAGAAATAATCTAATAATCTTAGTTTGTACTTATCTTTGGCCTGGGCTTACCCGCTAGTATATATATGAATGAGGTTGTTTGTTTGTTTGTTTGTTCGCTATGCATTCCTAGGCCGTTTGACCAATTGCTACGAAACTCGTCAGGTACTCAGCTAAAGTGCACACTGTTGACGATAGAATAATTAAGCAAGTAAACAAGAATTGCATTCAATGGCTAATGTCACAGCCAAAGTTTTACCATCAATACAACAAATTAAGCTTACGATTCAAAGAACGAGAAACAGAAGCAATGTTCCACCTCCAAATTCACCATCCCTGATACATCTTGAAATACCAACTAGAACTGCCGGATGGCCGAGCGGTCTAGGTGGCAACCTACCGTTCTGGGGACCAGGGTTCGCATCATGACGGGCCAAAAAATCCCCAGAAATTTTTAGGGGTTGGTCCGTCCGGATATGTCGAGCCCCGTCTCTCACCACCAGGCCGCCCCATTGTGGGCCTAGCCGAACCCATAATAGACTTGCTTAAAGAAGGCCCTCTTAGTGCCCACAGGGCAGAAAGAGTTAAAAAAAAGTATTCAAAATACTATTAAAGGCGACAGTTGGTAAAAGGTAAAAGGGGGGTTGGGCCTTACTCAGAGGTATAGCCCTAGAAGGAGAAAGGAAGAAAGGAGAGGTAAGGAGGTAGGATAAGGGAAGGAGGGGAGGGATGAAAGAATTAGCAATGGTAATAGAAGGGGGAAGAGAAGGAGGGGCTCCAGCTGGGATTTGTTTATTAAAACACAGAAATACAAAATTGCAATATATAATGTTTGTACGTGAAGACAGAAAGATGATTCACATGAACGATGATTGGCGCCGTGGTTGCTCTTACTTTACGATTGAAGGCTAATGATGGGTGCTGAAGAGTGATACAAGGAAGGAATCACACCCATACTTAGGTATCTGATTAAGTCCTAAAAGAAAATGGAGCCTTGATGTTGTCCTTGGATCCTGGAGTTATGGAGTCTGACTGTGCCTATTTAGTGAGTTAGCTGGCATATTGTCTTGGGTAGCAGTTGGGGTTTGATAGTCTGCTAAGTTTAGGTTGTTGATAAATTTGACGAATATGGTGTATATGTCCTTGTCCTCGAGGAATGCGCTGAGGTGGCAGGGCCAGTTGTGCCCTTTTTGGGTTGTCAGGTCTCTTAGTTGTTGACGATACTGATTGAACTTGGTACAAGTAAATATGATATGGAAAGGGTCATCCCTCTCCTTTATATTAAAGGCGACATTTTTGCAGCCCTAGTAATGATCGAGTCTTGATATTTTCAACTTCACACTCACAAGAATTAATAAAGAGCAGCAATGCAGATTGAACCTTCAAATCAGCTCCTCTTCTATCAAGTATACATCATTTATGTAATTAAGTTCAATGCTATTATCTCAATAATTTACATGCTTCTTCCAAACAAATCCACAAAAACATACATCAAAGCATTAAGCGAACTTAAAAATATCAAGACAAAATTACGACCCACTATCATTATGACAGATTTCAAACGAGATAAAAGCAACGCCCATCAGCGAGTTTTTAACTCAGTTTAACATTGCGGTTGCTTTTTTCATTTCAATCAGTGCATTTATCGCGTTATTCATGAAAATTCTAATTTGAGACAAAGTTAAAACGATGAACTTTGCTCCACAAGTTACTAAAATTCAGCCTTAGCTTATGTGCTTGTTTCAAACGTTTCAGGTTTTGAGATTCTCATAAAGTTTCCTTTTTATACAACAGTCCTGCATTCTCTTGTTGATCACTTTGAAGACACGTGGATTGATAGATCAGTTAGAAAAGGTTGTAGGAGAACGTTCTTGTTTCCAATAACGTCATGAAATGCTACGGCGCTACAATGAATACCTTATCTCTCACCCTGAATGCAATTAATTAACTAGTTAAGTAACGCTGTATCAGCGTGAAGTCGGAGCGAGGCTGCTCGCAACTTCATTTTCTAGATTATGAGGAAAAAAAGAGAGAAAGAATCATTTGTTCTTAACAATATATTTGATTTCTATTGTATCATTTAAAGGTAAAAATATAAGGTCAGAATAAGCCATTAATTAATTGCTATGCCAACGTATCATGAAATTCTGTCTATCACTATGGGACTTGGACTTACAGATTGACTCGTAGCGATCTTTATTGTAACTGTTTAAAAATATTATGTCCGTTATTTTTTTCACTCAACTGAATGCAACATAGGTAAGACCGATGGCTATCTCTTTTTTACCTATATCTATTTTGATTTTTGGAAGAGTTCATCCTTGTTATTTATGTATAGTCATCGAGTATGCTAAGGCAAGGGGAAATTGTCTACCAGATCGCAATATACTGCCATCGTTCGAAGAGCGTGTTATGGGGATTATTGAAAACAGATTACCATAGATGAAATGTTCCTGATAGCTATCGAATTCCACTAAAATAAACAGAGGAATAGCTGGAGGGCGAGCATTATGAGTATATATAATGTAGCGTATAGTTCCAAACAGAAGAATAGCTGGAGGACAAGCATTATGAGCATATATAATGTAACGTATAGTTCCATTGACGAGACCTCCCTGCACCCATAAGTTGACTCTCAGCATGCTTCTGACATTAACTGAGAGATTTAAATACTTGGAGAGACCAAGAGCTGAGTCATCTTTGGACGAAGGCAGTGCAATATCTGGAGTGTTTTCAGATGCTATATAAGCAACAGGGCACCCAGTTGATTACTAGTTAAGTCTTCATTGGTTTGTTTAACTTGCTTGTTTGTTGGATATAGCTCTACTGCCGTTTGGAACTGACCAAGTTCATCTCTGGATAAATAGGCTCGATAAATAGTTGCTGCCACGTAGGACATAGCCTTAGTCACTCATTTTGACCCCTAATACTGAAGAAAAACGTGACCTTCGTTTTGACTCCTATCTCCAGTTCTACAAAAATGTATCATTTTTGAAAGTTGAAATTTTAATCAGTTCATCCTTGAGTGATGATGAGTCGTCCTAGAAAATTTCATCAAGATCGGACAACTCATTCTAGAGTTATGATGTTGACAAGGAATGCGTGAAGTCAAGTGTTAGTTGTCGCTCAGCTTCGCATCGCTCCGACAATTAAAATTATCAAAAGCATTTTATAGATCAAAAGCATATTTGATGATATACTAACGAGTAAGTTAAGCCATTGAATTTTTTCTAATTTTTCAATTTTATCACATTCCCTTTTCAGCCATTCAGTCTTCGCTTTATTTGTATCTCTTTTTAGCTGATTGTTAATTCCACGGTATCTCCTTTTCTCTTTTCCCTTTTCCTAGTTTACATTTTTCCATTTCACTTTCATTCGTTTTTTAAATCACTTTTTCTGTAGAGAAAGAAAATTTATCATTTATTCTCTCATTTCTTCTTTTTTCTTATATTGTTTTCTAATTCTTCTTACTAATTCTTCGGTTTTTTTTCTTCAACGCCCTCATTTCATTTAGCTCTTTAGTATTTATTTTCTTCCGTGTCTTCTATTTCTTGTGTTCTCAGGCTAGTCTAAATATATCTCCTGCGTTCTTCGGCTTTTCCGGACTCCATCTTTCATATCTTTCTTTCTTTCGATTTCTCTAGTCTCACTTTAACTTTTGAAAGCAAAAAGTTATGGTTAGACTTCATCTCAGTTTTTATATCATTCATTGAGTTTTTATACATTTCTTTTATCAAAATGTAATCTAGTTGTTATCTATTATTATTGCCAGTGTCTTTTCGTTTGTAAAAGCTCTTCTTTGTGCTTTTTGAACTAAGTATTTGTCATAATCAACGTTTTATCTCTACAGAATTAATTAATCTTCTTCCCTTCTGGTCTCATTTTCTAATCCATGAGTCCCTATAATATTTTCTGTTTTTTGGTTCCTACTACCTCATTCCAGTCACCATTATGCATCCATATTTTTTAATTCTCTTTTTATTACCTTTTCAATTCTTTCGTACATATACTCTATTTCTTCATCCTCATGAGTATTTGTTTGCGTCTATATCTAAATGATTGCTAGATCTTTTGGTTCTGCTTTTACTGTATTTTCATCATTCAAATTCTGTCATTAATAAATTCGCATTTAATCACAAAATTTAAAATTAATTTTTTATTGCTATTCCAATAGGAATAACAACGAAAAAACTCACCGCCTTGTTCTCGTTCTGAGTAGAAAAGCTTCACATTGTCACTAATTACTTCTCTTACCTCTTCCCATCTTACTTCGCTTACTCTTACTATGTCCACTCTATTCTTCTCCATTTCTCTAACTTTCCAGGAGCTCTCAATGATCTGGCATTTCAAGTTCCGACTTTCAAGCTTCCATTTAGAGGATAAAATAACTAGAATTCGCCCATAATTAATATTCTTTCTATCTTATGTTTATTTCTACACAATAGTTATGAACGATACTGAAAATTATTATATTCTGTAAGGAAATGCATTTTATAGTTTTAATTAAAGCGGAGCGTTACCGTAGCTTCTATCAGGCTTACAGAATTGTGTTATTTATCAAAATCCGTTCGATAGATTTTGATAAAACTTTGCCATTTTCCATTAATTGAGACGACGGATCCAGGAATGTAATGTGACCCACATTACATTCCTTTTAAACGTAAAAAAATCCAGCAACGATTCGCTTAACTTTTTCGGAAACATTTAAAATTCCGGTTGCTCTATCTTTTACGATATTTCATTTTAAAAAACTGTTTACATTTTTAATTATTACAAAATGGCAAAAAGCTTAATATTGAGAGTATGGATGGATTTTATTTTTAAAAAAATTGTAAACGCTAATAATGAGTAAAATCGTCATCAAATTCGATCGTACTCGAGATATGACATACGACCCCTTTATCTCCCCACCCCTTCGACTTAAACTACCAAAATTTAATAGCACGAATCTTTCTAACACACAAACCTTCCTGCAAAATTTCAGAAATTTTCGAAAGCACAAGAGTTATTAAGCTTCAAAAAGGGTAAACAAAATTGTGCCCCACACATACACTTTAACATCCATATGTACAGTACAGAAAAAAACTCTGAATGTTTTTTGTGCATTTCTCGGCGTTTTAAGGTCCCTAAGTCCAAGGAGGGTCATTTTTGACCGATCGCCATACTTTACTTCTGTTATCTATAACAGAGTCAGGAAAGTAAACATAGAAGTTTATGACTCGTTTTCAATATACAAAGGTATTACAGTGATAATGCCAATGCTCTCTGGTGCGTCTGAACGCACCTAATGGAATTTAGGCCTAGGGTTCAAAAATAAAAATACAGTAGTATTACTTGCATGTAACGAAAAATATTCGCGAAAAACGAACAAAACATGTTCTTGGATAGTCTCTCCGTACCTGGCCAGTGGTACCCTGGCCTGCAGGTACGAGAAGAGCCTCTTTTATGGCGGCAAGTGCAAAGTTCACCTGTCCACGTACGTCAGGTACTGTACAAGAATCACCTCTTCTGCGCCAAACAGGTGCAGGGATCGCTTCTTTCCTTCCGGCTCCGCTTCAATTTTATCTCGATACGACAAAGTCGTGCGATGTCCTACTTTAAAGACAAGTTCAATATTTAAAATGCTTATAAATGTAATTACTGTAAAGAAACGTTTAATATGCAGGTCTAAAAATAGAATATTTATTTTTTACATTTAAATCGCAAAATCTTATCTATTTTACGGCATCGGGTATATTAGATAATAAAATTAGTTGTTTATAATTCTTAATAATTGCAAATATTACCATTTTGTCCCTACTAAATATTGAATCATAATATTGATTAATAGACAGAAACATTACTCAAGACTACACAAAAAAATAATAATAATACCTTTGAGAATAATTTATTTTCATTTCGTAGACAAATCGATTTATCCTTTTATATATATTTATATTACATTATACTTTTAGAAAATATAACTTTTTTTTGGAAATAATCCAAAAAACTCACTAAAGAAAGTAAGTCTAATGGAATTACTCATTAATTCGTGTGACTCTGCTGGCATCATAAAAGTTTACTAATTAAATGTTAATATGTTCGTTTAAATTATTTAATAATCTTACTTGACACTAATAATTGTACTGTAATCTTTCATAAAATTTTCTCTTGTGTAGTAAACACAGAAACAAATTAATCGAAAAGAAATAGCTTTTGACTTTTTTCAAATAAAAATTCTTTCAAATTAAAATGATTTACTCATTTAAAAAATTTCATTAAGTTAGTTTTGAAGCAGCTGCAAATAAATGTAATATTGTTTTAATAAAAATAAAACTTATCGTGATAAAAAGTTTAAACGAAACTTCTTTTCTCTGTTCTTTCATTTCCGCTTGTAGAATGAATTGTTTTCCTCTCTGTGAAGCTTTCAAAGAAATAATATATATATAGTTAATAGTGAAGTGTTACTCTCTTACATTCTTCGATGTTAACCATGCCAATTACAGAGGTACAGAATCCTATTTTTACATTCTTTCATTTATCATGTTGAATTAGCTAAAGATGTATATTATTATCTCAAATCTATAAAATAGAAATCTCAAAGAATTATTTCCGTAGCATTTTTATTGTTAATTCTATTTTTATTCTGAACAATAAGACGACGCATTGAAAGTTAGAGTAACGTCAACAACAAATATAATCAATGGACTACCCAGATGACCTGAATATCGAGTTTCAGTTTCTCATTTATAAAATATAATTGTATATAATTTAAAAGCAGCCATCAATCTTGCAATTATTTTTAAATGGTATTTTTCCATTAACGTTACAATTCTTTACGCTTAAAGTTTCAAAGAATTGTTTTAAAATTCCATTTTAGTTTCTAATTTTTAAAGTTATTTCTGTCTTATATAAACTTTGGAAAAGCAATTTCATTAGAAAAAGTAAAAAAGATGAAAGACCAGAGGAACCAATTTAAGGATAGTTGAAGTTGATTTTTATGTTGTTTTAANGATCAAGATGGTTAGGTTTGTCTCTTTCATATAACAACTGAAAATTTAATTAGCATATTGGAAATATGTATAATTCAAATTAATTTAATAAAACACCTCTTCTTATTTCTCAAAATTAGAAATTTTAAATCTATTATAATAAATTATACATGTTTAATATAAAATTGCTGATTATTTGAGATTAAATTATTTGCATTATTACTCATACTTCATACAAAGGACAATGATACAAAGAAGTGCTTCATAAGGTCAAGTTAAGTGAGATTTATACATCCAATCTAAATATGTAACTTGTTTATTTTCTTAAGCATATGATGTACTGCTACAGTTAAAGTTAATGTAATATTCGTGATTTCTTAGGAAACTAAGAGTTAGAACTAGTTTTTAAATACTAAATCAATATTTCAAAAAATAATTTAAAATGATGTAATACGGAGTCAAGAAAATTCAGCTTCAATTTCCGAATCATTTCAGTATCAGTTGTTTATTATCGATTGATGTTAAAACAAACAGTTTTATTTCAGTTTGGTTCGATGAGATACGGCAATAATATAAGGCGATTTGCCAATGAATATACCTCCCGGGAGGATTTTCTATGGGAAACTGCTTCTTATTTAGTTAGACAAGTGAAGAAAATTTGGAAAACTTCAAATAGCCGGGTCAGTTGGGTGATGCGTGAATCCGCGATCAGTATTTAGTGGTTTTATTCACTCGACTACGATGGGTACTATAATTTACACTGTTATAATTATGTGAGAAATGAATAAAAATTAATTTCAGTTATCTATATTGTGTTATAAATATAAACATCTACTATATACATTATTAAAATGTCTTTTTAAGCTGTCAAAAGTTTAAATCAGGCATTAGTATATCTTGATGTATTAGGGGAGACCGGGGCAAGATCGGCATGTTAAACTTTACTTAAATTTTGTGTAATAAATACTGCTGTAAACTGAAAAAAAAGCTTTGCATATTGTCTATTTGGAAAAGCAATTTCATTAGAAAAAGTAAAAAAGATGAAAGACCAGAGGAACCAATTTAAGGATAGTTGAAGTTGATTTTTATGTTGTTTTAAAGAATATTAAAAGCCGGCATTATATTTTAAGTTAACTAGGCTATATTATATAAAGTTACTAGGCTATATATATATATATTATTCGTGATCTTTGAGGATCTTTTTAGTGCACAAAATTATAATTGATAGGAACGATGCATTTATCATGATCTTTATGTCAATGGGCTTTGTATTTCGACATAAAAACATAATACCGTACGTATATAAATGATAATTGTTAAGAGTGATGCTTAATGTAGACCATATATTATAATGTATGGTCTACATTACGCATCGTTCCTAATTATAATGATTTTTGCAGTAAAAAGAATCCTCAAAGATCATAAATCAAGTCTACAAATATTATTCCTGTTATGCAGATGTTTTTAGAATATTCAGTATGACAGCAACATTTAAACATTAGCTGAATTAAGATTTAATAATGACAAAGCCTATAATTTATGGATATATAGTTTACTATTTTCGACTGAAATAAATCACAACATTTTAAAGATTTTCGGAAATTTTTATGAAAAGGAATACTATTTTACTAGAAANTTGGAGAACAATAAAAACACTACACTCAACAAGCCACCAATAAAACTCAACTGCCTAACCTATAACCAAAGTCTCCTTTTAATTTGTTTTTTAAAAAAAGCGCTTGACAAACTTGCCCCGCATGCCGAAGTTGCCCCGATCTCCCCTATAGGTTAAAACCAAATAAACATTTTCAGGTGGTTTGCATTACACTCTAAAGATATTGGATCGCAACGTCAGAATTTATTTTAAGTGAAATAAAGTAAATTGCTAAACTATTTCCGTTCAATATAAAATATTCATCTGGTAATTTATCTACTAACTTATTCTTTTACTGTCAAACTTGCGATGTTTAAAAACATTTTCGTAGCATATCAATACTATTACAGTTAATATGTTTGTGCTTTCAAAAATATTAAAAACTATCGGCAATATACTAGTATACATATAATTCCCATATTAAATATATTTATAACAAATAAAGTTTACTATTTTCGACTGAAATAAATCACAACATTTTAAAGATTTTCGGAAATTTTTATGAAAAGGAATACTATTTTACTAGAAATTTTTTCTCTTAAATATATCGTTTTTGTCTCTATTTATTGAATTTAAGCATTTCTAAACGAAAAAAAAACTTCTTAAATGTTATGAGTTGCAAATTATGTCTATTTAAGATCCCATTGCGAGTTAAAAGCGATTCGTCTATCCAGAGGATATAGTGGAAAATGTGTAGTGAAGGATGTTGTTCCTGGCGCATGTTTATCACACTGTTACACCAACCAAACAGGTGTATTGTACAGTACATTACAACTTTCGTACAGTGCTTTCTGACGAAAACAACTGTATGGACGTAAACCATTTTGTCGTGGAATTCTGTGCACCTGCTGATGATAAAATCTACACTGCCTTGTAACATTTCGTTTATGGGTATTAACTTAAAAGAATGCTAGCACGTCTGCATTACAAGGATGTCCTGAACCAGCGTTTCTGTCTAATATGCCGGTTTCCTTTAGCCAGTGCCTGTTTTAGAGATATCCTGGAAATTCCGGGGAAATTACATATTTGTTAGAATATATTGCAGGAAAAAGCTCTCCAAAGATATTAAGATTATGTGAAACCATATAAAAGTTATTTCAGACACTTCATCGAAATTTCTATAGATAAAGATAAAAGCAGACAATAATTCGGAAGATGCAACGAAAGTATTTGTAACAAAATGCTATCCAGTAAAGTTTGCATATTTAAAAATTATTATTTTGTCTATCATAAGATCAAGATGGTTAGGTTTGTCTCTTTCATATAACAACTGAAAATTTAATTAGCATATTGGAAATATGTATAATTCAAATTAATTTAATAAAACACCTCTTCTTATTTCTCAAAATTAGAAATTTTAAATCTATTATAATAAATTATACATGTTTAATATAAAATTGCTGATTATTTGAGATTAAATTATTTGCATTATTACTCATACTTCATACAAAGGACAATGATACAAAGAAGTGCTTCATAAGGTCAAGTTAAGTGAGATTTATACATCCAATCTAAATATGTAACTTGTTTATTTTCTTAAGCATATGATGTACTGCTACAGTTAAAGTTAATGTAATATTCGTGATTTCTTAGGAAACTAAGAGTTAGAACTAGTTTTTAAATACTAAATCAATATTTCAAAAAATAATTTAAAATGATGTAATACGGAGTCAAGAAAATTCAGCTTCAATTTCCGAATCATTTCAGTATCAGTTGTTTATTATCGATTGATGTTAAAACAAACAGTTTTATTTCAGTTTGGTTCGATGAGATACGGCAATAATATAAGGCGATTTGCCAATGAATATACCTCCCGGGAGGATTTTCTATGGGAAACTGCTTCTTATTTAGTTAGACAAGTGAAGAAAATTTGGAAAACTTCAAATAGCCGGGTCAGTTGGGTGATGCGTGAATCCGCGATCAGTATTTAGTGGTTTTATTCACTCGACTACGATGGGTACTATAATTTACACTGTTATAATTATGTGAGAAATGAATAAAAATTAATTTCAGTTATCTATATTGTGTTATAAATATAAACATCTACTATATACATTATTAAAATGTCTTTTTAAGCTGTCAAAAGTTTAAATCAGGCATTAGTATATCTTGATGTATTAGGGGAGACCGGGGCAAGATCGGCATGTTAAACTTTACTTAAATTTTGTGTAATAAATACTGCTGTAAACTGAAAAAAAAGCTTTGCATATTGTCTATTGGAATGTTACCTTACTATAGAACTGGTTAAAATCAGTTTGGAAATAAAAATAATTAAAATAATTACAACTTTACAAGAAGAGAGAAATTGACGAAGTTGCCCCGGGTATAGGGGCAAGATCGGCAACTTCTCTCTTTTTGTAAAGTTGTAATTATTTTAATTATTTTTATTAAAGTTGCCCCTGGTATAGGGGCAACAGTAATGGGGCAAGATAGGCACGTATATAAAATTATGTTATTAACAATGTATAAGTTGGAATTCACTATTAAAACAAAGAAATACAAATCCAACACCCATTTAATATTATTACAACGAAATGCAAGTTCAAAGACATATATACATGAATAACAAATGCAAACATGTTTTCATTTATCATCTGTTTGATTTTTATCCTTTGCTTCTAATGTGGCTTTATGTTGCCGATCTTACCCCGCTAGTCATGATTTCGAAACATTAAGTACAACCCTGAGAACAGAATGCCAAGCCACGATCTGGCCACGTGAATAAGTTGAAGTTACATCCTTCTAACAGGAAAAGTAACTTTCGTTATCATGGAATTATAACAAAACCTGCCAATTCAATATAAATGGAAAAAAAATATTATATGGAATTGAACGAAAATGAAAATTTGCTTGATAATTCAACTACGCTTGTTGGAGAACAATAAAAACACTACACTCAACAAGCCACCAATAAAACTCAACTGCCTAACCTATAACCAAAGTCTCCTTTTAATTTGTTTTTTAAAAAAAGCGCTTGACAAACTTGCCCCGCATGCCGAAGTTGCCCCGATCTCCCCTATAGGTTAAAACCAAATAAACATTTTCAGGTGGTTTGCATTACACTCTAAAGATATTGGATCGCAACGTCAGAATTTATTTTAAGTGAAATAAAGTAAATTGCTAAACTATTTCCGTTCAATATAAAATATTCATCTGGTAATTTATCTACTAACTTATTCTTTTACTGTCAAACTTGCGATGTTTAAAAACATTTTCGTAGCATATCAATACTATTACAGTTAATATGTTTGTGCTTTCAAAAATATTAAAAACTATCGGCAATATACTAGTATACATATAATTCCCATATTAAATATATTTATAACAAATAAAATATATATTTTTTTATTTTTAAAACTATACACGAAAATTCTTATTATTGATAAATATTACAATTACATTACAAAAATTTTTTATGATAATTTTTCTACTTATTAAAAAAATATGGCTTCCTTGATATATAAATGTTGGACAATGATAAATTAGCTTACACCACTTACCTTTTGAAGATAAGTAGTGAAGGTACTGTACTGTACATTGTGTTACAAAAGTAGAACAGTGTTTAAAAATTGCTTTATATATTTTTTAAATAATAAAATTCATCAAAAATAAAGGAATTTTTTTAAATACACAAAAAAACTGCCATGAAATAAATAATTTGTAACAAATGTTTATGTAGTCTTCGTAAATGTGAGGAGGTCAAATCATCTTTTAACCCCTTTGTCTTAGGATTAATATGTATATTGGTTAATATAATCACAACCTAAGATTAAATTATTTGTAGAATTTTGATAATTTTTAATAACTTAAATTAATTGTTTTTTTACGTACAATTAGTGCATTTAACAAAGTTTGAAAAAATAGTGTGAATTAAGTTTTTAATTTATTATTATTGCCTTATAAAGAAAATAATAAAATAATAAAGAGCAAAATCTTCATTAAGTCCTACCCTCCTGAGATATAATATATGATCCGCACCATTTCTTCAACTCTCGATCTTTAACCATCAAAATTAATTAGCATCAATGCGCCGTGCCAAATTTCGTTTTTTAATCATCCCGTCTTGAGATGCTAAACACAATAGAAGTCAACACAAACACACATACATACACATTCACGGAATTTTTTTCTTTTTCTTTTTTTTTTTGTTTTTTTTTTTGCATTTCTGGGTTTAGGGGGTGTCAAAACTTAGAGATTTGTAAATAACTCGGAGAGTCGATTCCAATACTTTCCATTGTCATGTATACATAACAGTCAGTCGGAAAAGTATAATCCATGTCATTTCTCAATATATTCAGAAAGTCAGATGTAAATAATCGCCTTATTCTTAAATAATAATTTGTATAGATTCGATATAACATTTTTCAGAATTGATAAAGATCCTTTTGACGAAAAGTCCATTACGAAAGTGACATAGAACTTCCGAATTATTCTCTTCTATAACAATATTGAATAGACAGCGGATCCATTAATTTCTTGAAGATTCTTTTTTCACTATTCATCGATCGTCGTGGATATATATTTTGAGGTTAAAATATTGTTTTGTCTTCATTTAACGAACGATTCCTAAGGCTTGAAAAAAACATTAATTCTTTCTTTAATTAATTAAAGGTACTAGTTCTGATTATAATTTCTCTATCTATAGCCATTAATTGATATTCAGATACAAAACTATAATTATATAAAAAAAAAAACATTGACAAAATTAATAATCTATACAAAATCATGTATAGAAAAGAATTCATTTTAAATATTTCGAAAATAATCTTATGTCATTTTATAAGAATTTATTTTTTTAAATTCTTCTATAAAAAGAAATTTACTGTAGATAAAATTTAAATATTTTATTAAATAAAAATTAATATTTACTTAGATTTTGCATATTGCATTCTTCTAATTTTGTTTTATAAAATTTATTTTAAATTTGACATAGAATATCCTATAACACGATTGATAAAAGTTATTTTTGAACTTTATTTATACCACCATTTTATTGTCAATATTTATCTTTTCATACACTAGATGGCGAGGCTGAAATCATTACAATAAACACTAAAAATAACCCCACATTTACGTTTAAAATATTTATTTTAGAAATAAACATTTTAAACGCAAAGGAGAAAAATTCAGTATTATAATTTATATTATCAAGTGAACCTGAAAGGGTCGATAATAATATAACGTCTCATTAACGATGATTAACGTTACATTGAAATTAAAAAATTTTCAATATTTTAATTATAATTGATAAATTTTGCTATTATTTTTATTAAAATGAATTATAAAAGCAGTTTTCATTACATAATCTCAATATGTAAACGTAGATATAACAGAGAAAATATTGCTTATTTATCAATATATATGTAATAAATTAACATTTATTTCTAGCAGAAAGCTTTAAAAGAACAAATCGATATCTTTTTTTGTAAAATAGAAAACTATATCGCGTTTTAGATAGTCCCAATGGATGCCATTAACGCACTCAACAATGCATTATATCGGTGCTGAGTAAATAATAAATATTTGATGCTCTCTTTTAGATAGCAAAGTTTGAAAATTTCTTACAAAAATATAAACAATACACGACTAACTAATGCTGAAGTTTTTATCTCATTTTGTTTTTTTTAATACATGAAATTAAATTTCTTATTAGTCACGTCGCAAATAACGAAAAATTGATTTAAAATAAACTAGATCTATTGCATATTTTGATATATTATGATAACTATTAATAGTTATAGAAGGAAAAAAAAAAAGACAAACTTATTAATCTTCGTAAGAAAAAATTAAGTTTACTTATTTTAAAATTTTAAAATTTAACAATAAAATTTAATAAAAGCTTATATTAATGATAAATGTTTGTACTACTATTGTCTAGTGGATTATAAAGGATTATACTTTAAGCCTATGTAAAGTTTTAATCAGTGATAAAAAAATTTTAATTCTTCTTAACGATAGAGCGAGTTAACTTTAGAGCAATTATTAAAAAAAGAAAAGAAAATAATTTAAATACATCAGAAGTTTATATTAAATTAAATTTAAGATTTCTTAATAACTAGTCTGTTTTTTAAATCATTATATTTTATTAACAAGATAAATAAAAATATAATTAAGTAGGTGTATTAAATGAAAAATATTCTTTAACGAGCAATTATTTACGGTGACATCGTCACAATTTTTAATCATATTTTTCATTTATTTAATTTAAAATATATGCTCCCCACCTAAAATTAGTAGTGGCTTGCCCCTGTACATCATACTTTTCCTTTAAAAATAAAGTCGTGCCGGTCATCTATCTAATACTTTTCAGCAGAAAATTTTTGAAATGAAATAACGTGACTTGTGGTTTACATCGAAAGTTCTTATATAGTTAATCGGGGCCTCCTGTCCCTAAACTTTCCTTATCTTGTCTCGTCGTTCATCTATCTTTTCTTATTTGGTCCCCGTTACCGAAATTAAGAAAAGAAACAGACAAAACAGTGGGGATTTATAGATCTACAATTTTTTCACATTTCAGCTCAACAAAAATGTTCAATATTTCTTTTCTTTTTTTATTTTGCGTAGGTGGACCTGTCTAGAAAGAAATAATTATCGTGTTATATAACTGTAACTATGAGAACTTGTTTATATCTTAGAAGATTATCTTTCAATTACTTTAGACTCTTGTGTTACTATATAATAATACAATACATTCCACATATAAACAAGAAATATGTACACGAAAACAAATAAATTGGTTAAAATCTTTAATGTATTATTAATTATTTACGCTTACGATAATTTTATCCTTATAAAAATATAAATTCAGTACGTTATTCAAATTGTGTTATATTTCTTTTTCATATTGTGGAAAAATACGTGTTAGTAATGTGTCTTCATTTATCACTGCCTTATAAAAGTGTTTCCCAAATAGTGGTGAGTTGTTATTTTTTCAAATATAACATTGTGAGTTGCTGTATAAGTAACAACTTGAAAACAGAACAGAAATTTATAGAAATATAAACTAATATGTTCAAAGTAGTTTACTTTGCCCATCACTATTTCCAAAGTACGGTAAGCATACCCCATACGATACATGTGATACGCGAAAAGTCTTCAGGAATACGTGACAATTTTCGTCTTGTACCGACACAGAATCATTACAAAATATATATATATTGCAGTAAAGAATTATTTTAAATATTTCTTTATAAATTATATTAATACGTTTCGTGTGAATTCCCTTACTCAAGTTGAGGTAAGTGTTGCATTTGGGTAATTTACAAAAGACTTTTTTGACAAGGGGTAATCGGTGCTTGTTTTATTCTTTACTTTGTAAATTTTTGTTATCGACAAGATTATTATAAAATATAATACGATATTTTAAGATAACGATAATAAAATTCTTAATATTATATTACGAGTATTTAATATTAATTTACAGATAATATTTTAATAAAGAAATTCATTATACTCCGTAATATACTGTATTATTATTATTATTATGATAGAGTTATATATTTAAAAAAAGGTGTGAATGGGAGTTTGACTAGAAACACGAGATTAATTTCAATTTATCGATTCTGTAGTCCCAGTTGATAAGGAAAAAGTATAAAAAAAGTCAAATTTTCTATTGAATCACAAACAGAATTGGAAATAAACATCAATGAAGAAATGTCTTGATTTTTCAATAATTTATTAAATAACGAATATATTAATAGAATATAATCTATTGCATGTATACAGTAAATAATAGCTTATATTTAATTGCCATTAGCATCATTTTATATCGCATATAAAATCATAAAGTTTTATTGCTTGTAAACTCTATTTCTATTTCTACTTCAACAACAGAGAATATATCATAGAGTCGACTATTCTCATCATATCTAATCTAGGACAATCATATTTTATTTTATTAGTGAAATAGATGGCATAAAATAAAAAACTTGAAAAAATTGCAAGCAGTTTTTCATAGCGAGTTCATTTCTGAATAATTATAGGCGTGCCCACTTTTCCATTCTTCAATGTTCTTAGTTTTTGAATAAATGAGAAAATAATAGAATTTTATTTTTTGCTTATATAAAAGTTATTAGAGCAGATACATTCTATTAATTTGATTTTTATTTTCATTAAATATATTTTTATAAATTATACAGATGATTTTAAAATAAACTTCTATTTACTAATATCTTAAAATATGAATACAGTCGACCCACCTATAATTACGGTCCCTATAGTTACGATTCCTATAAAACTACAAAAAAATTGCTACCGGTATCCGTAAAAAATAGTAAAAGTTCCCTATAAACACCTCAAACGTCATCGGGAAGCCGAACTACTTTCCCGCCGTCCGTAGCGCCACGCTACGGAGAGATTTCTATCGTTTGGACAGTATTATATAAATTATATATAAATTAGGTACTGTACATATAATTATATATTAATTATATATAAATTAGGTACTGTATATATAATTATATATTAACTTATTGTAACTTTCTTATAATTAAATATATAATTTCCGCCGTCTAGCGTGGCGCCACGCTATGGAGATTTTTACGCTAACTATCGTCTGTCAGTATGTAAATTAGGTACCGTAAGTCTAATACAGTACTGTAATTTTATACATTTCTTGTGAAAGAAACATTTCTTATTCAACGGCGATTAAAATTATTTATATTAATGATGTCTCCGAAGTTC
>NW_019386240.1:4223-6231 GCF_000671375.1 Centruroides sculpturatus | reverse complement strand
ATATATAATTAATATATAATTATATGTACAGTACCTAATTTATATATAATTTATATATAATACTAAACAGACGATAGCAAACTCAATTTAGCCGCTCCGTAGCGTGGCGCAGGGTCGGAGGTAAGTAGTTCGGCTGCTCATCCACTATTGGTCCAGACTCTATCAATCTTCTCGCGAAACGACGTTATAGGAGGTACGTTATACGAAAGTTTTTACAATTTTTTCGCTACGTTCTAGGAATTGTCGTTATAGGAACGTACGTTATAGGGGGGTCGACTGTATATTCAAAATTGTTTTAATAGATCAAGTTGTTACGGTTAATGCACACCGAGCACTATAATAAATAGCGCTATAACACTATACTACATAACAAACTTAATGCATTTTTGAACAAATAAAGTCTTGCACGCTGCATATAACTGCATATAGCTTATAGAACATTATAAGCTATGCAAGTAAAGCAAATGGCGCAATTCTAGGCTTAGATATACTTACAGTTTACAGCGCAACTAGCGCATGAGAGGACATATTCCTTTAATCTCTTTAATACTTGTACTGTCACAGTTCCGCCGGAAACCGACGCTATGCTACTTCACGTGTTTTTGACAATGCCATTTGTTTTCTTTGTCGAATTTTCGTACCCACTATGGAGGGTGTGATATACTTTCAGAACATTATATTATCCTTCTCTAGCTCTTCAAATAAGTGATAAAACCAATCTAAATTGTCCATACTAGCATTAATGTCATGCAGAGACGGCTAAATGACGAGGTTCGATATTTAACAACTCTGTCATGAAAGTTTCTGAATCGATTGGGATTCGAAGCTGGATTCTGTAGATTCGTGTCACCTCGTCACTCTGAAAGCCATTTAGTTGTTAGATAATCATTACATTTTCTCTGTGTTGAAACCGTATCATTCGTTACATTATATTTTCAGACACTATGACTAGATACTGAACTTTTTCACACCCACTTTATTTTCTGATGTATTTTACAGTGTATAAACCAATTGTTCCAAATGCCAATACGCGTTTCGGGCTAGCGCTCCTCATACATTTACAACCATTGTAGAAAATGTATATTAGGCATGTCAAAGAATTAAAATCTTTGTAATGAGATAATTTTGCTAATATTATGTACTAATAAATATCGTTAGCCAAGAGATGAAGGGCGCTAGCCCAAAATTCGTATTGGCATTTGGAATAATTGGTTTATTATATGCACTGTAAAGTATATCAGAAAATAAAGTGGATGTGAAAAAGTCCAGTGTCTAGTATCAACACTTCATGATGTCTCAAAATATAATCATTGCATTATTAAATAAACAATAGTCATAATAAAAAAACTACAGTAATTATAAAATATTTCTGTTTTAAAATCTTTACAGGAAAACAATATTATTTCACACAGTGTAAATAAATTTCCTGATTTATAATTATTAGATAATCCACATGTATTTTTATACTTCTCGGTTGATAACAAATATAGTTAGTTCTCGACTTACATGATTAATTAGTTCCGAAAAGCTGAAACACAGCTTTTCAAAGCTAAATAAGTAGTTGTTTAACTTTATAATAAAACACAAATATTTATGTTTTATTATAAAGTTAAACAACTAATTATGAAAAAAAAGTCAACATTTTTGCCATTGCACATACAAGTAGACCCCCCTATAACGCTTAGATACGTTCCACGCTAACCGAAAATTACGTTGTAGGAACGATTAAATATTAATACATGAGCCAATCGCAGCCCGATAGGTGGGAACTTTACGGACTAAGGCTGTTCGAAAGGTTTTCTTCTATAAAATTAACCGATTCTAGACTAATTCGACTCAACATTTCCAAAACACGTATAATTTTTTGGGAGTAATCCGTATAAACTATGCTATAAACAAAAAATTATAGGATTACTTACCGAGTGTGTACCGTTCGACTACGCCCGTTGTTCAAAGCTTGTCTTCGTCGCGGAACAGCACACGAAACGGCGGCCGCGATATCTGATAA
>NW_019386240.1:0-3041 GCF_000671375.1 Centruroides sculpturatus | reverse complement strand
GTAATAGAAAGTGCATCTGAAAAAGTTAATTACTAGATTAAATCAGTACATTTCCACATGTGCTTCTGATGTGAGAAGTACATACTGTGTTTTTTTTTTTTTTTGTTTTTTTTTTTGCATTTCTGGGTTTAGGGGGTGTCAAAACTTAGAGATTTGTAAATAACTCGGAGAGTCGATTCCAATACTTTCCATTGTCATGTATACATAACAGTCAGTCGGAAAAGTATAATCCATGTCATTTCTCAATATATTCAGAAAGTCAGATGTAAATAATCGCCTTATTCTTAAATAATAATTTGTATAGATTCGATATAACATTTTTCAGAATTGATAAAGATCCTTTTGACGAAAAGTCCATTACGAAAGTGACATAGAACTTCCGAATTATTCTCTTCTATAACAATATTGAATAGACAGCGGATCCATTAATTTCTTGAAGATTCTTTTTTCACTATTCATCGATCGTCGTGGATATATATTTTGAGGTTAAAATATTGTTTTGTCTTCATTTAACGAACGATTCCTAAGGCTTGAAAAAAACATTAATTCTTTCTTTAATTAATTAAAGGTACTAGTTCTGATTATAATTTCTCTATCTATAGCCATTAATTGATATTCAGATACAAAACTATAATTATATAAAAAAAAAAACATTGACAAAATTAATAATCTATACAAAATCATGTATAGAAAAGAATTCATTTTAAATATTTCGAAAATAATCTTATGTCATTTTATAAGAATTTATTTTTTTAAATTCTTCTATAAAAAGAAATTTACTGTAGATAAAATTTAAATATTTTATTAAATAAAAATTAATATTTACTTAGATTTTGCATATTGCATTCTTCTAATTTTGTTTTATAAAATTTATTTTAAATTTGACATAGAATATCCTATAACACGATTGATAAAAGTTATTTTTGAACTTTATTTATACCACCATTTTATTGTCAATATTTATCTTTTCATACACTAGATGGCGAGGCTGAAATCATTACAATAAACACTAAAAATAACCCCACATTTACGTTTAAAATATTTATTTTAGAAATAAACATTTTAAACGCAAAGGAGAAAAATTCAGTATTATAATTTATATTATCAAGTGAACCTGAAAGGGTCGATAATAATATAACGTCTCATTAACGATGATTAACGTTACATTGAAATTAAAAAATTTTCAATATTTTAATTATAATTGATAAATTTTGCTATTATTTTTATTAAAATGAATTATAAAAGCAGTTTTCATTACATAATCTCAATATGTAAACGTAGATATAACAGAGAAAATATTGCTTATTTATCAATATATATGTAATAAATTAACATTTATTTCTAGCAGAAAGCTTTAAAAGAACAAATCGATATCCTTTTTTGTAAAATAGAAAACTATATCGCGTTTTAGATAGTCCCAATGGATGCCATTAACACACTCAACAATGCATTATATCGGTGCTGAGTAAATAATAAATATTTGATGCTCTCTTTTAGATAGCAAAGTTTGAAAATTTCTTACAAAAATATAAACAATACACGACTAACTAATGCTGAAGTTTTTATCTCATTTTGTTTTTTTTAATACATGAAATTAAATTTCTTATTAGTCACGTCGCAAATAACGAAAAATTGATTTAAAATAAACTAGATCTATTGCATATTTTGATATATTATGATAACTATTAATAGTTATAGAAGGGAAAAAAAAAAAGACAAACTTATTAATCTTCGTAAGAAAAAATTAAGTTTACTTATTTTAAAATTTTAAAATTTAACAATAAAATTTAATAAAAGCTTATATTAATGATAAATGTTTGTACTACTATTGTCTAGTGGATTATAAAGGATTATACTTTAAGCCTATGTAAAGTTTTAATCAGTGATAAAAAAATTTTAATTCTTCTTAACGATAGAGCGAGTTAACTTTAGAGCAATTATTAAAAAAAGAAAAGAAAATAATTTAAATACATCAGAAGTTTATATTAAATTAAATTTAAGATTTCTTAATAACTAGTCTGTTTTTTAAATCATTATATTTTATTAACAAGATAAATAAAAATATAATTAAGTAGGTGTATTAAATGAAAAATATTCTTTAACGAGCAATTATTTACGGTGACATCGTCACAATTTTTAATCATATTTTAAATTAGTAGTGGCTTGCCCCTGTACATCATACTTTTCCTTTAAAAATAAAGTCGTGCCGGTCATCTATCTAATACTTTTCAGCAGAAAATTTTTGAAATGAAATAACGTGACTTGTGGTTTACATCGAAAGTTCTTATATAGTTAATCGGTGCCTCCTGTCCCTAAACTTTCCTTATCTTGTCTCGTCGTTCATCTATCTTTTCTTATTTGGTCCCCGTTACCGAAATTAAGAAAAGAAACAGACAAAACAGTGGGGATTTATAGATCTACAATTTTTTCACATTTCAGCTCAACAAAAATGTTCAATATTTCTTTTCTTTTTTTATTTTGCGTAGGTGGACCTGTCTAGAAAGAAATAATTATCGTGTTATATAACTGTAACTATGAGAACTTGTTTATATCTTAGAAGATTATCTTTCAATTACTTTAGACTCTTGTGTTACTATATAATAATACAATACATTCCACATATAAACAAGAAATATGTACACGAAAACAAATAAATTGGTTAAAATCTTTAATGTATTATTAATTATTTACGCTTACGATAATTTTATCCTTATAAAAATATAAATTCAGTACGTTATTCAAATTGTGTTATATTTCTTTTTCATATTGTGGAAAAATACGTGTTAGTAATGTGTCTTCATTTATCACTGCCTTATAAAAGTGTTTCCCAAATAGTGGTGAGTTGTTATTTTTTCAAATATAACATTGTGAGTTGCTGTATAAGTAACAACTTGAAAACAGAACAGAAATTTATAGAAATATAAACTAATATGTTCAAAGTAGTTTACTTTGCCCATCACTATTTCCAAAGTACGGTAAGCATACCCCATACGATACATGTGATACGCGAAAAGTCTTCAGGAATACGTGACAATTTTCGT
>NW_019386239.1:27646-70212 GCF_000671375.1 Centruroides sculpturatus | reverse complement strand
GTCGTTTTCCTGGAACCAATTACCGACGTAAGGCGAGGTATACCTGTATTTACTTTCGCTTGATTGTAAAAATTAAGTATCGAGTCGCTGTTAGTGTTTATGTAAGGTTTATGTTTAAATTAGCTTATGATAACACATAGGAAAGCAAGTTGCGAAGGAAAGTTCCTTTCTTAATATTATTGGTCAAGGGAAATTGTATTCTTTGCGTGCAATTGTACATTTATTAATTGATAGATATTGAACTGTTCTGTATTCAATGCTTACAGAGAAGATCTGTTAACAAGTATTCGTTTGCTGTATGAAGGTTCGACTGTAAATAGTTTATTGGTGATACACGTGTGTACTTTTTACAGCGATAGTAAATAAAAAAAGAGCCATTTTTAGAAATTTCTTTCGAATTTTCGAAATCATAATTATTGGAAATATTGCCAGAATATACATTTCCTGATTATACGTGGTCAGCTAAGATATGTATATAAATATACAATATTAATGTTTATTAATTGTCTGTAACAACCGAAAGTTTAACTTAATTAATCAATTTTTAATTTTGTTGTA
The DNA here is from genome assembly GCF_000671375.1 of Centruroides sculpturatus. Lineage (NCBI taxonomy): Eukaryota > Metazoa > Arthropoda > Arachnida > Scorpiones > Buthidae > Centruroides > Centruroides sculpturatus. The sequence continues at coordinate 69,654 of NW_019386239.1, read as the reverse complement.
GCTGAACGATCAGTTCTGTTTTCATCTGAAGATTCGACAGAAAACAAAGCTGATATGATATGATAAATGAAATTATCTATGGTACGTTTATAAAATTTGTAAAATGTGATTTTCTTTATTAATATTTGCTTGATATATAGAATTTTTAGGTTCTTTACAGACGGAATTTCTCTTGTTTATACATCGACATACGTGTAAAAAAGAATTGATTCATCATTTTTTTCAATTATATTATAATTAGCGTATTAAAACTTTTATGCTGTTCCAAGAATATAACTTTAACATTTTTAAAGTTAATAATTGTTTATTTTTACATAATTGAAGATAAAGTTTTTGAAAATAAACTATAATTTTAACTGTTTTGTTTGTGATTTATTTTCAGAATTTAAAAGTTGAATAAGGTTTATATTTAAAGAAATTTATGATTACAAACATTGGCGTCATAGCTCATTTACATTTTTTTTCTGACAATATTGTCTTCCTTCTGTTAAATATAACATCAAAAACCCCGCCATAAAAAATCATTAGGAAATTATTCAATTTTATAGGCCAGGAATAGTGAACCTTTTTGAGTCCGTGTGCCATATTGTAAGCATTAACATTAAATTTAATAAAACTTTAATGATGTTTATGTGTGCCATATTGTAAGCATTAACATTAAATTTAATATAACTTTAATGATGTATATGCGTGCCAAGGTTTTCGATTTCGAATAACGATATTTAAATAAAGTAAAGGAATATGTATTAATTAAAATGCTAAAACATCTGATTGAAAAAAGTAGGATCGGATGATAAACCAAAAATATAATTGAAAAAGACAAAGTGAAAAATCGAAATCGTGCCAGATGATTTATCCTTTCGTGCCACTTTGGGCAGGGGTGCCGTATATTCGCCACCTTTGTTATAAGCTAATTGTATTACAAAATAATTCAATAAAATAATTTGCATTGTTTTTGTACTCTTCAACTGCTGTTTATTTAAAACTTTCATGTATTTTATAATCTTGCAATGACAAATATAAAATACATAAAAGTTTTAAATAAAGTCACAGCAAATCCGTAGCAGTCTTATACTTTACAAATACTGTAGATTTTTCATGATGATTACATGAATTATGCAATCCCAATGGAATGTCTACATCTGTGAGAAACTGTTTCATTCTATAAGACTAACAAAGAAATCTTTGGACTTTTGGTTTATATCTGTAAGGACATCAAAAGAATCTATTAGAAGGTCACATAATAGAAACATTAAAAAAATAATAGATAAAAAAGGAATACGTCCATCTTTTTTATAGGTTAATAATAGAGAGATATTCGGTTATGTTGCGTGACTTGCGGTGACTTGCGGTTAACTTGGTGACGAAGTCACTCTGGTTGTTTGCCAAAAGTTACGAAATACATTGTATTAATGCTTTCAACAATTCGTATAAGGGCGAAATTCAACGGATTTGCCAGAAAGGATTAAATTTTCCAATCACATCAAAAATATCCTTGACCAATTGTGCCATACTCGCTCGTGTTCTAGGAAAATAAGATTATGGCTATAATGTCATTTCTACAATTTGTTAAATGTTGTCAGAATCAACTATACGACATTTATGAAAGGTTCAAATAATCCAGAAAAAAAAAACAGATTTCTGGTAAACTTTCCTTGTTTTATGCAAGTGAACTTGGATCAATTCGCCCATATGGTCCGTAAATCGCGTATTTTTACAACGCCAAACTAAACGAAATCTTCTTTGGCATTTGGAAACTCGGCCGAAATTATGCTGTCAGTTTGAGTTGATTGAATTTTTTCTTTAAGAATGAAAGGAGAGATGTACCTGGTAATTATAGAAGTACTTGGTTATCATCTTGTGTTTTGTACTATTTTGTATGGAAGATTGACTCGATGGATAGAAGTTAAAAATATATTGCATGAAAATCAGATAGGATTCCGGACTAGTTATTCTACATTGGATAACATTTTTATTTAATACACGGTTATTCAAAAAATTTTTTAACGAAAAGTAGGAAGGCGTATGCATTTTTTGTTGATTTATCTACTGCGTTTGAAAGGGTTTGTAGAAATTTGTTGTGGTGAAAGATGTTGTGTTATGGTTTCAGTTATAAGTTCGTATCTTTACTCGTTGCTTTGTATGAAAACTCCTCGTTTATGGTAAGAGATGGAAGTGTCTGTTCGTCGTTAATGTTCTCTAAGATTGGTGTTAAATAGGGCTGTATTTTGAGCCCAATTTTCTTGAACGATCGGTAACCAAATAAACAAAACTCAATCAGATCAGCGCCCGCGTGATCGAACTATTGTATTGCCCATCTGTCGTGAGTAGTAGTTTCACATTCAATTAGTCATAACTCGTTCAATAGAGAGGTTGCGGCAGAAGTTTTATCCATAAAACGTGAACTTCGAACGTCTAGTGCCGCCATCTTGAAAGCCTAGAAGTTTGGCAATGACGTTTGAAATTATGCTCGACGTTGCAAACGCCATTGTCCAACTTTAGGCTTGCAGAAAGGCGGCGCTGAACGTCCTACATACACGTTGAAAACGTCGGCCGTAACCTCGCTATTATGAAAGATATTTCCAAGATATTTCATATATCTTGGTCTCTATTTATACACTTTGAATATAAAGTAAGCTACGTAGCAAAATCTCTTATCTTATTGCTAATTATAATTTATACTTAAAAGTGATGAAGCTTTATTTAGTAACAAAGTTGTAGCTGTGTCACTAAATATAATTAAATGTATTTTTAAATCTTTCCAAATTGATGTGCTGCACCATTCTGTATATTTGTATATTTTAACTCTTTCCATCCTACTAACAGGGCCATTTTCGTACCTATTATGAATTCGTTCGGATCCACAACGGGAACAATCGGGTGGTGAGTGACGGATGTCCGGGATAAGTCACTGGTCAGAAAAATCCCCCAGAAATTTTTCACTATTTGGATTTGATGCCGGCTCATCCCCTAACAAGCAATATTACATTTGTGTCCCCATCAATTTTGATTCATATTGGCACAAAGACAGTGTTTAATACGATAATACAATTATCCAAACCGTTTCATTCTGTGAACCATAATAAGGTTTGAGCATTTTCTATAACGAAACTTTAAAATAGAACTTTTCAAGTGGTCAACTTTCGGAACTTTGCAAATTATATTTCTTACAGGAAAAAGTGTTTTCTTCAATGTGTATAAATAAATTTGATCAATTAAGTTGGAATTCTTTCTTCTTCAACTTACATTTTCATTAATTTATCTTTACAGAAATTGTTTGATAACACAAATTACACGACACGTTCCTAATATTGAAAAGTTGACGTAAGTCGAGCAAAAATTATTGCATTTTATACTTTCATATACTATAAGAAAAATGGAAAACAATACTTTTTATTTTCTTGGAAACGATACTACGCCAAACAACACAACGAATTATTATTTTAATAAAGATCTAAAAATGGCTCAAAATGTTCTTATAACGATTATGATAATAATGATGATGATCGCTATGGGAACTGATATTTCCTGGAATCAGGTATTACTCGTTATTATATTATTTCATTCTACTATTCGAATTGATATCTTATGTAAAATACTTTGTATACACAAATAGATTTATACAGGAATTCGAAAACCCGTTGGTCCAGCCATTGGACTGTTTTGCCAGTTTATTATAATGCCATTAATTGGATTTCTTTATAATATTATATTTCAATTCGAATCGAGTTTAGCGGCTGGTTTGCTTATTATATCCTGTTGTCCCGGAGGTGCAGTTTCTAATCTATTTACATATTATTTGGATGGTGATGTTTCCCTGAGGTATGTAGAAATCGTTTACTATATTTAGACGTAAAGATTCCTCTTCAGAAAATTAATATTTATCTCTTTACAGTGTGACGATGACCACAATATCAATCGTGGTTTCTCTCGGTATGATGCCTTTCAATACTTGGATATACGCAAATAATACAGAAGCTAAGAACTTAATAATACCTTATGGCAATATTGCATTATCGCTATTAATTATTGTTTCTCCAGTAACTATCGGCATGCTTATAAAATGGAAATTTCCAAAGATATCTTCTCATTTCACTAAGGTAGGGGTCATTGATTTTCGCTTTGATATGCATTATCTGGTTGTGCCAATACGCAATGTACTGATATCTTGATATTTTCATTAACAGTGGGGAAGTGGAATCAGTATGATTTTACTTATAATTATAATTACAATACAAATAGTCTCCTTCGGACATATATTTGATATCGTATTATGGAAAGTGATTGTAACTGCTGGAGTTTTTCCTATAACAGGATTTTTAATTGGATACTCAATAGCGATTATAAGCAGAATGTCCAAGTCAGCTTGCATGGCAATAGCTGTTGAGAGCGGAATTCAAAATGTGTCTGTTGCATACAGCATCATTGTTTTATCGTTCGATACCACCGTACGTTTGTTTTTGATTGTATGAATATAAATTTTCCACTAAAACTAAAAAGTTTTGTAATTTCAGAAAAATGACTCCATTCTTCTGTTTCCATTGTTCTATGGAATATCACAAATGGTAAATTATTTTTTTCTATATATAATTTATCGTGTTATAAGAAAAACTTTCCATAAAATGGAAGAAGAGTGCATCGAAGAGAAAGATAAAGGTGATTATTATTATTATTTAAATTTATTTTTGTATACAGGCATACCTCGACTTACGTCGTTTCGAGTTACGTCGTTCCCGATTATACGTCGCTTGTTAAAAAAGTATATGAAAAAATAAAAATCAAGTTTAAGTCATTTTATTCGACTTTACTTATGTCCTATCCTGGAATTTTTTCTGTTCTGATTTTAAGATTCGAGATCACAGCACGCACGATTCTAATCGGCGTCATTTTGTGTTTTTATGTAAATTAAAATACAAGTTACTCTTTAATATTTTATGAATTTTAAATAGTGCTAAATTTTAGTTTTTGAAAAAGTTTTATTATTAAACGAACAATTATTTATTTTGACATGGTAACAATATCAGGCTGCAATTTTTATCATATTTTTAAAATTTATTATAATATATGCTCTCTGCCTCAAATTAATGGTGTCTTGTAGTTCTACAACACACTTTTCTGTAAAGTATAGAGTTATGTCGGTCATCTATCTAACTGCTTCTGAGAGAACAGTTTAAAATAATGCGATTTTCGGTTTGCATCAGAAGAAATTCTTATACAGTTATTTAATCCGGGCCTCCTTCCGCTAATGTTTCCGTATCTGGCCTGATATTCATCTGTTCATCTGTTCTCGAAATTAAGGACAGGCAAGACAATGTATGACTGTGGAAACTCTTAAGTATACAAGTTTATAAAATTACAGTTGAATTATTACGTAAATGCGCTCGAAATTATCTATTGTACAGTAAGTTTCAGACTACAAACCTACCGTACAAACTACTCAACTTAATAAAAAACTCACGGGGATCCGAAAATATTGAAAATGTTGGTGAATCATGTCAAATGATAAACTAAACGAAATTTTCAAAATTAAAGTCTATAAAATATTTTTAAAGCGGAAGAATTAGGTGCAGAAACTAAATAATAATCGCTATAATACTGCTAAAGCAACTACTCGAACAAAGGATATCAGTTAGCTTTCAGCTATCATTTCAATTTTTTTCAGATGACCTTCACGAAAAGAGAAGAATTAATCAATTGTCATTTCCATTATAATTAATTCTTGAATCGTCATATTTTACAGAATTTCTCACTTCATTGCGTCGATTAATGTATTTTGGAAAATTTCTAAATAATTACCACATTTTCCTCAAAACAACTTTAAATCTTTACAGAATAGTAATTGAATACAGTCGTCTATTACTAAACAGTCGATTTATTTGATAAAAATGATAGGTTTTAAGGCTTTTATGTTTATTTTTATTATAACTTTAATCAAAATTTTTGTAGTATCGAGCAGTGAAAACGATGATAATGAAACGACGTATGAGGTTTATAAAAATTTACTACTTACCACAGAAGTTAACTGGAAAAAGTCGTTAAAATCGATTAATAAATTAATTCTTCCGTACATGTTGAGAATGACAGAAGAAGTGAAGATATCAAAATCTTGTCAGATTTCAGGAATTCGATTTTTGAAAGATTTAATACAATTGAAACCCTGGGCTGTAATGAGTAAGTAGTTTTGAATATACATTATTGTACATTAAGCATAGATTTTCATTCGAAACAAATTCATTCACTTAAGAAAATATGTGTCTATTGCTTGTTTTTTGCGAATGGTTCGTTTTTCGCTCCCATTTTTTGTTAGGGACAATACTTTTTTTTATTTTTATTGCGTAAATTTTTTTCATGCGCAATTATTTTGATCAGCGATTGCAGACATTATCACTTTGACCCCACTGTATCACGAGAACCAAGTCATAGATCAAATTTTTTTATTACACGTTTTAGAATTTTTTCGCAACTAACAGAACATGGCAAAATTTTATCGAAATAGAGCGATGAACGAAATACTTTGTGACTCATGAAGCCAAGCTAACCCTACCTGAAATATGCGATAAAATGTTTAAATTTATTAAAAGTACTACATAGAAAGTATTAGCCCAGTTATTTGAATGAAAAATATTAATATTTTCTTAGCACAATGTTGCCGTTGAGAACAGATCACCCAGGAACACCTTTAGAAGAAAATGGTTGTTTTATTAATTTACAAAAAATTAGATTATATCTTTACTATTTTTGAATACATAAATTCAAAAATAATTTGAATTTATGTATTCAAATTACATAAATTCAAATTAAAACCATTCGAATATTTTTATTTATTGATCTGGCAAAGTTTTTTTGCGTCTTTTGTAAAAATTAAGATTAATATAAAAATAAAAAATATGACATTGATTAATGATGATAATAATAATAATAATAATATTCTTAATAATTAAAAAATAAAGTTCTTAAAATAAATTGTTCATTCGAATTTATTAAATTCTTACATTTTTAAATTTGATCACCTAAAGTCTTTTATAAATAACAGTGCATATTAATTAACTAATTAATAATTATATATTTTGAACCTAAGACTTTTAGGGTTTATAAAAAAATTTTTTGGNAATTTTTTTAATTAATAGATTTTATTATATATAAGTTTAATTAATTAGGGGAGTCGGAAATCGCAATAAAAATTATAATTTTTTAAAAATATTTAAAAATATAGGTTTAGTTTCTAGTCACCCTACTTTAAACCCTTCTCCTCCCGAGACGTCTATGAGAATGTCCCGGAAATACGACACCAGCTGTTTTCGAGGTCATCCAGATGTGTAAACAATGACTCATCGGTGTTAAATTTCACAGTAAGGCGAGACAAAGGCGAAACTAAATGATGAAGGTTTTTAACCAAAATTAACGCATTTCTTTCGTTTTTTTCAGTTTTAAGTATTTTTTATGCTTAATTAAAAATTTTTTTAAAAAAGTGGACAAGAAAGGGTTAAAATAAATTGTTCATTCGAATTCATTAAATTTTTATATTTTTAAATTTGCTCGCATAAAGTCTTTTATAAATAATAGTACATATTAATTAACTATATTTTGAACCTAAGGTTTTTAGGGTTTCATAAGAAAAATTTTTTTGATTAAAATCTTTGTATAAAGCCATACCAAAATATTATGTAAGATAGAGAAGGGAAGGGGAAGGGGAAAAGAAGGGGAGGGAAATCAAAGAAAATATTACGGTTTCTTACACAAGGGTGGGTGGGGGTCTAGAATGGCCGAAATCGCCCTTACGTAATTTATGGACGGCCCCTAATTGCTAAAAACCAGCTGGCTCATTTCTTTCAAAATTTTGTGACCATTTATCGATTTTCGGTGTTCCCTGCTGTAACTTTTACACGACGGTCTCGATTTAAATCTTAACGGTTTTTTAACGTTTTTATTTTCATTGCCGCATTTATCTTGCGTTCGATTTTTCCTTCTTTCTTTTTTTGTATAGGTAAGCTAGTTTTGCACCTAAGAGTGCATTTGTTAAGTTCTCATTTGTGTTACCGTGTTTTCGCTGCAAGACAACAGTCTTGATCAGAATCAAGGTAGCTTGCGTTGCTTAGTACTTTTGTGGGTGATTGATGACAATGTGCACTTCATCGAGCTTTCTTGACAAGGCGTTCAAGCTCCTAGATGAGCTTAAGGGTTACCTTGCTAGAAATAGCAATAGGAAGTTGGGCTCAGGAGTTCATTCTCGGTTTATAACTGTCCAGTTCCAGCGCTTAATTGATCTAGCGAGTTTTACAGTGTCAACTTGTTCTGTTTCTGATTTTATTGACACTCGGTTAGATTCGCTTATCACCAAGAATGATCTCGTTGGCGCGTTTGCTGCACATGCAGAGAGAACTGAGGCAGTTTTCCATGAGGTCACAGAAGCCGTTCGTGGATTGCAGCAGGTTGTTCCAGTGTCGGGGTCGGCGGTTGGTGACCTCACTGGTGCATTTGCTGTGCATGCAAAGAGAACGGACGTGGTTATGACTTAGGTGTTGGAGACCGTTCGTGGAGTGCAGCAACTTGTGCCAACTTTAGGGCTGGTGGTGTCCAGGACACCAGGGTTACTGCACCCGGGCTTTATAGTGACGGTACACCAGTACCGTTACTATAAAGCCCGGGTGCAGTAACCCTGAGTCTAACGACTCTGAGCTTACGAGAAAAGTTCTAACTTCTAGAATCAATCCGCATAGCTTAAAAATAGGTGTTCAGAGATTATGCCGTATTCAAAAAGGAGAAATTGCTGTTGATTTGGGGTGTAGAGCAGATGTCAGAATTTTATGTAATACTGTTTCTGAGGTATCCGGTATACCTTTGGTTATCCTGAAAAAAGGCACCCACTGATCAAGATTATCTTGGTACCTAAATGTACTGAGAGGGACCAGCTCTTAGATGCCATTTATGAGCAGAACAGCCGAGTTGCCGTTTTATATTCCAAAAAATCATTTCTGGAGAAGATGAGGGTACGTTTTCCAATTCGACAGCATAGTACCACTCTCGTTTTTTGGGTTGAAAAGGTCTCACCAGAACTCAGGTGTTTCCTCCTTAAAGTGGAGAAGATAAACTTGCAGTGGACTATGTGTAGTGTCATAGACTTCCTCCCATCGAATCAATTTTTCAAATGCATGAAATTTAGGCATTTCGCAAAAAATTGTGATGCAGAAAATCGTACATGCAGTCAGTGTAGAGGCAATCATGCCTCCAAAGATTGCGATAACAAAACAGAAACTCCAAAATGTATGAACTGCAGTAAAGAGAATAATAAGGTAATAGATCACAATGCGCTCAATAGAGACTGTCCTGCCTTTACTCGATCAAGAACACAGCTCCCTGCCAGAATAGACTATGGCATCTAATAGAAATACTAACATTTGCCATAAGAACTCTCAACTACGTATTGTACAGGTTAATCTAAAACGAGCGATCTCTGCCAGCACTCAGCTCAGACAGGAGATTAACAACTATGATATCGTTTTAGTGCAGGAGCCTTATTGTCGTAAGAATAGGGTATCTTGTTTTAGCAACAAAGACATTAACATTCAGAGCCAGGATGAACGACCGTGGGTCGCAGTCATTGTTACTAACCCTATCTTGGCCATTATCTCTTATCCAAAATTTTGTTCATCTATCTGCAGTTGTATCGAGGTCTGCCTTCCTGATTTACACATTATCATCTTCAACGTCTGTTGCTCGAGTAGATCAGATATCTATGAAACCATCCAGAACTTGGAGTTGGCTGTGACTCATTTCACTAACCGTAGTTTTTTAATTTCGGATGATTTTAATGCGCATTCGCCTAATTGGGGGGCGAGTATAGAGGACAGGGGCCATGGAGAACTTTATTGCTGCACATGGCCTTCTGGTGGTTAATGACACAGACTCTCCACCAACCTTTTCGTCATATAATGGTCATTCCTGGATTCATTTATCTGTTCCAAAGGCCTCTGCAAAGGATTGGCAGGTAGGCATTTTTGACTGCCATTCTGTCCACGAGTGTATAACGTATAGCCTAGGCTGCAATAATGTGCAGGATGCAGTAGCTTCGAACAACAACAATGCTTTCAATACCAAGGCAGTTGATTGGTGCAAATTTCAGGCCACTATTCAGGGGATCGGCATGTTTTCTACTAGGATTGTATTACATACTGAGGCTAACGACTATATTGAGTAAGGTATTCTCCAAATCTCTTCTACATGCATGAAATCCATTTCCAGGAGGAAGAACAAAAACGGGTAACTCCATGGTGAAATTCGAATTTATCTGTTATGTGCCAGAACAACAATAGACTACGAAGGGTATTTCAGAGATGCCATGATGAAAGGAGTGAGAAACTGCGCATGCAGTACCTCTTACCAGAGAAGGTATAAGGAGGCCATTAAGAAGGCGAAACTATATTCTTAAAAGTCATTTTGCACAAGTGAGGGAAAAGACCCATTGGGGTTTATATATAAGCTCTGTGTAAACAAACTCAAAACTCGTAGTTTTTTTAGTAGCGGTATTGTCAATCCAGCCAGTCTTGAGGCCACAGTTTCTTGTTTTTTTTTTTTTTTATTATTTCTGCCGTTCTGACTCCCTCGCGGAGGACACTTCCGAGCACTCTGCAATTAGAGGATGCAGGAATGACGGTGAGCTCTCGGAAGATGACCCATTTTTTACCTTTTCTGAGGTCAATGACTCTATAAACCGTCTGCCATGGAACAAAGCCACGGATCTAGATGGGATAAACAAAGACATTATTGTAATAATAATGAAAACCCACCCAGATCTATCAATACTTCTCAACATTCTCAACTTTTGTATCTTGTTTGGTATCTTTCCCCAGTTATGGAAGAGGGTTCTTTTTGTTTAAATTCCGAAAAATCGGGGCAAATTTCTCGACATTCAAAACATGCGAAATATCTTCTTGCTGTCAATCTTGGGGAAAATCTTAGATAGGCTCCTTTTAAATCGCATTTATTGATTTTGGGTGTCCAGAAAACTGTTTCGTGAAGCCAAATACGGTTTCCGGTACCAGCGTGGAGCATTTGACGCATTGATGGACTTAGTTGGGCAAATCAAACATCTGCTACAAAGCTACAAGTTTGTCTTCAGCCTCAGCCTAGATCTGAGGAATGCAATCAATTTAACCTGGTGGCCGCAAATTTTACACAAATTAGGTGAGTGCAATTGTCCAGCTAACTTACTCCACCTTGCTGCTAATTACTTTGAGGATAGAGAAGCAATTATCTCTCTGGGGCATCTTCAATTTACACGTAAGTTTCAACGCGGCTGTCTTCAGAGGTCTATTTGTGGGCTGTTCAGGGGTCTGTTCTGGGATATTCTATCTTTTTTCGTACCGACTTCGACTACCAATGTTATGTCTACGCATACGCAGACAATGCCTTTGTGGTTTTCCCTGCCCCATCAAGAAACTACATAGAAAGGGTGTTCACTGACATTTTTAATGAAGTGTATAACTGGGGTGTGAGAAATAAACTCAGTTTCAACATGACAAAGACTAAGGGAATCGTTTTCTCCTCTCCAAGCACCCCTGACCTTTACAGACGAGCTCCTTGTATCAGGTTTCGTAATGAGTCAATAAAAGCTGTAAGTCATCTTATTTTCCTTGGGGTTGTGATTGATCATAAACTCTTCAGGAAACTGCAAATAAAACACATTACTAGTTGATGTAACTTGATCTTTAATGGTCTTTTAAGGGTTGGCAGATGCAGATGGAGCCTCGGTTTTCAGGCAACTATTGCCATGTATGATTGCCTGTTTTACCAACTATCTCATATGCATCTGCTGTTTGGAGCGCTGCTACCTCTCAATCTCATAATCATTAATGTATGAAATCTGCACAGCCGATTGCCTTATTACGACTTACTAGGTGCTTTACACTGTTTCAAATGCAGCCCTCACTGTAGTTGTTGGAAAGCTCCCATCCTCCAATTTTTCCAATTTAATAGCAAACGTTTCTGTATCTCTAGGGGCAGGTATGTTGATATTAATGGAACCATCTTTAATGGCACCATGTTTGAATTAGACAGGCCTGTATCTACAGTCCTACATCCTGCCTTAAGGAAGGGACTCTCTCTTCGTATTACCTCTACAGAGATTGAAGCTTTTACAGATGGATCCAAGTCAACGGACGGCATGGTAAATGCCTTTGTGATCTTTCAGGCTGGTGAAGAGGTTTACAATGCTTCCTTTACTCTAACCCGGAATGCTCTGTCTTCCAAGTTGAGATCTTCTCTGTATTGATGGCAATTAACTGGTGTAACTCTAACGTTGTGAATAAACCGATAAACATGTTTACAGACAGTGCTGGACTGTTGCTGCTTTGGAAAATAAGAATAATACTCACTCTGTTGAAAATGACATCTTCACTGCAGCTTCTACGTCTTTTAACAAGTATGCCATCAATTGGATTAAAAAACACAGCGGCATTCCGGGTAATGAACAGGCTGACTTTCTGGCGCGAAACATAACGCATAAACCTAATACTCCTCCTGCCTACAATATCATTCCTAAGTCAAGACTTAAATACCTTATCTGGGACAATGCTTTGGAAACCTGGCAACTGGTTTAGGACGAGATCCCACAAGAAAAAGTAAAGACGTAGTTTTTAATTTTTAAAGAATATTTTATCATCCAGCGAAAATTTAAAAGTAAAAAATGTAATAAGAATTCGCCGCCAGAGGGAGGAAAGACGATAATCTACGTTAAACAGCACAAATTTCCAGTAGCTATAAAGAAACTCCCGAACAGAGAAGGACGAAAAAAGCAAGACATCGTAAGATCATCAAATCCAATTTAAAAAAATTATTACTTCTTAGTTGGTTGTTTCTATGTTTTAAAAAACTTTTTCCAGGACGGCCACGTAGCCTAAAAAGGAAGGTCGGGTCATCTGAAGTTTTTATTCAGGAACATTTAAAAGAAATATGATGATCACCCAAAAATTTTTTGGAAACGACTACGTCTTTATTTTTTAAAGAAAATTTTATCATCCAGCGAAAATTTAAAAGTAAGACGTTTTATCCCAAAGGTCAAGGAACGCGTTCACAGCAAATGGATTCAACCCACACGTGGTTTAGCTCAATTTTTGACAGAACACGGGCGCTTTCGTGTTTACCTGGAAAGGTTTCACCACTCCAATGCTGACAGCTGTGTGGAGTGTGGGATGGTGTAATGCACTATTTATACAACTGTCTTATGCTGGAAGACATCAGGTATCAGTGCATGCAGCATGCCAATATGAACAATACAGACTGGCCAGTAAAGCCTGATTTTTTCTTACAAAACAGCAAAAATTTTAACTTGTTAAAGCAATTTGTTTCACTCTACACTGTTAGATGTGGGATCTGTTGATCTGATCTCTTGTGATATGATTCACTCTAGTCTTGATGCCAATGTATATAGACGCCTTGCTCTGCTATAACATCATGTAAACTTTGATGTACAGCAATTTTTCTTTCGTTATGGTGTACTTTTATTGTTTTATTTTTAATCTTTTATAATATTTAATTTTTATTCTTATTTTCATTTAATTTATTTTATTTTAATTATATTGTTGTATCCCTTCTATGACTAACAGCATGTATCTACTATGTATTTTTATGTATTTCTGCCTAGCTATGCTCAGCGATGCCAGACAATAAAGATGATTTTGACTGACTGACTGATTATCTTTTACGTTCATGTCTGTTATATTCCAGCGGGATAATCAGTCGAAAAGTGACTCCGTCTACATGATTTTTACATTTTTACACTAAAAAGACCAAAATATTTCTTTCTAGTGTAAAAAATATCTCTGCCGATTTTCTGAAATGTTCGACAAAAGAGAGAAGAGTTATTAAGCTTCAAAGTGAAAAAAAAGTCGTGCATCCCAAACACACAAATATCGTACATAGAGATAAACCAGTAACTTTTTTATGTTTATGGATGTTACAAGAGAACATCCATAAACTTAAAATCCATCAGCTCCTTATACGATGAAGTGGGCGTTATAAAATAATTAAATATCCCTAGCAAGAAAAATAAACAAAGTTAATTGCGTGTTTTTTCCTTGACAGAAATATGTTGTGACAATATTAAGCGCAGAATTTTATAAAAGCAAAGTAGATATACTAAAAATTTTACATTCATAACATTTATGTATAAGTTTGACCAGAAAGTTTTGAATATAATTACTTTTATTATACAATTTATTCATAATATAAGCCATTGTTCGTTTGGGTGTGTTTCTTTGTGATTTCTCTGTAACTCTGGTATTTTTGTCCAGTTCAAGTGAATCTATACTATTCCGGCTATTATATATAACAGAGAAAAATTATGGCATTCGGTCAAAAAAATAACCTCCAAAATATTTACATTTTTGGAGTCTGGACCTTAAAACGTGGAGAAATGCAAACATTCAGATTTTTCCTGTTTTAACGTAAGTTGGTGTGTGAGGAGCGTGATTTTTTTCAGCCTACACTATCTGGCCAAAAGTATCCGGACACCCCTAAAGAAGTAGATCTGGCAGGTGATGGTCGTTGATGCGTAACTGAAACGTATGAAAGTGTTGGTAGTGTTTTGTCAGGTCATATTTATGCATTTGTGATACAATGAGTAAGTCAAAAGAGCTTAGTGAGTTTGATCGTGGCATTATAGTGGGATGCCACCTTTGTGGGAAATCAGTTCGTGAAACTTCAGACATTGTACAGAAGCCAAAATCCACTGTGAGTGATGTAATTGTGAAGTGGAAACGTCAAGGCAGTGAAAGTGGAAAAAAACGATGGGGCAGGCCGAAGAAAATGAGTGAACACAGCCGTAGAACTCTGAAAAGGATAGTGAAACAAAGTCGCACGTCCTCGTTGGGTGAAATCACTCAGGAGTTCCAAAGGTCATCAGGCATTAGTATTAGCATCAGTACTGTTCGTCGAGAGTTAAAAAACCTGGGATTCCATGGTCGTGCAGCCGCTCACAAGCCGAACATCCTCCCCAGAATGCGAAGCGTCGATTGCAATGGTGCAAAGCTCACCGTCATTGGAGTGTGGACATGTGGAAAAGTGTTCTTTGGAATGATGAATTTCGCTTTACAATCTGGCAGTCCGATGGACGTGTCTGGGTTTGGCGGATGCCCGGCGAGCGCTTTTTACGTGACTGTATTTTGTCGACTGTAAAGTTTGGTGGTGGCAGCATCATGGTGTGGGCTGGGTCCCATAGTTTCTGTGGTTGGAAACATGAACTCTAAGATGTATGTGGACATTCTGGACAATGCTGCTCTCCCAACTCTATGGAAATATTTCGGGGAAGGCCCATTTCTCTTCCAGTAGGATAAATGCTCCATTCACACATCGAGACTTGCGCAGGCATGGTTTGATTAAATGGGTGTTCAAAAACTGGACTGGCTTTCTCAGAGCCCGATCTAAATCCCACAGAACACCTTCGGGACGAATTAGGACGCAGATTACGTAGTCAGCCACATCGACCATCCTCACTGCCAGCACTCACTTCAGCCGTGATGGACGCCTGGAAGTCAATTCCAATGGCCACCTATAAAAAACTAGTGGAAAGTCTTCCCAGACATGTACAGGCTGTCATCGATGCAAAAGGAGGACAAACATCATATTAATATATGCCTCAGGACTCTTCGAGTCCGTACTACTAGATAGTATATTTGAAACTTAATAACTTCTGCGCCTTTTTTCGAAAATTTCTGAAATTTTGCACCCTTTACATCATAGGGAGAGTCCACGCTGTTAAATTTTGGTAGTCGAAAGTAGAAGAAGCGAGGAGATAAAGTGGGTCTTGTGTATGTCCAATAGGGTCGGACTTAATGACGACTGTATTCGTTATTAGCATTTACAGTTTTATATAAAACCCATCCTTACATTTAATAAAACATTTAACACCTTATACCGCTGAGAATATTTATTAAATCACGAACGTTTTCAGCCTAATGGAATAGGCCATCATCAGGAAGGTGAGTTTTACCATCATAACCATCAAATACAAGCAGAGTTTAATATTCAATTTATTACCCATCCTTACTCTCGAATTAAGCTTTTTACTATTTTATAATGGTAAAAAAATATAAAACGATTTTTAAAATAAAATATGATAACAGATGGGGCTAGCAACTTTTTAATCCCCACAGAGTTATACAACCTAGTACACTGATTGCGAACGTTTTTGAGAGAGCATGCCAAATAGATTGCGTACTTACGTATAAAAATGTCTATGCGTATGTGCTTCGAATAACGATATTTAAATAAATTGCACGAATATGCATTACAGTAATTAAAATAAATTTTAAAAAACTGGCTGAGAAAAGATGATTACGTGATAAAAATGATTAAAAAAGACAGATGATAAAACGAAATAACGTAAAACGGTACATGCCAGATGACTTTTCTACACGTACCACGTTGGGGACGTTTGCCCTAGATTTGCTACTCCTGGTCTAGAAACTCAATTGCTACTAATTCATAACCAATCAGCAATTAAGAGTTTATGACCACTGTGCTGGGTGAGACGTTGTTAAAACAAAAAAAAAAAAAGTTATGCGTTCCATCATGTACATAAACAGTGTCGTAATTCGTCAAGTGCAAATCAGCGAATTCGTAAAATTTTTGTTTATTTTGAACAATTCGCATAATCGCAAATCCGGATAATAGAGGTCCGATAATCGAGGTTCTACTGTGTATTGTTTAAAAATGGCATTTTTGTTTAGCAATGAATTGTAAAAATTCGATAGAAAAAGTTATATGTAATTAAAGGCTTTAAGAAAGTAGGTTTGAAAATAAAAAGCTATGCCAGTGGTTCATATAATGAGCTACCAGAATAAATTTATGCAAAATTCGACAATAACTTTCAGATATTTGTTACAACAAAAATGTATTTAGTTTTCACAAACTGCAAACAGGAGCTTAAATTAAACAATTATAAATTTTTATAAATTAAAATTTGATAAAGAAAAACAAAACAATTCTCACAAACTTTACATATTATGTAAAGTAAACCTTCAAAAGTATTTGCAAGAGATAATACCTTCCTTTATTTAGGCACTATCTTACGCTTATGAACTAGATTATTTATTTTTTATAGTAAATAAAATAAAAATTTTTAAAAATTTATTAATCAGTAGACAAAAAATAGAAATATTTACTTCAAATTTATTTATTGTTTATTTTATAAATGAATGATTATTAAGCACCAACTATTTATTATAATATGCAATTTGACTGTTACATTATTCTCAATTATTACGAAATATTAATTTAAATGACTGAAAGTTTTAATTTTAATTACTATATTTTATTTTTTAATTTTAAAGTGTGTTTTCAATCCACAAACATCATATTATAGCATTTATTCTGTTTAATAAATCTTTATTCTATTGTTTCTGTTATTCTAGTTAATTAGTTACATAATGTTGCTATAAACCTGTGAGAAAACAGAACCTTTCCACATACTAATACTGATTTGAGAATTATGTTTTAATGTAATTTAACCCCTTCTTGTCCATTTTTTTAAAACTTTTAATTAAGCATAAAAAATACTTAAAACTGAAAAAAAACTAAAGAAATGCGTTAATTTTGGTTAAAAAGCTTCATCATTTAGTTTTCTTTGTCTTGCCTTTCTGTGAAATTTAACACCCATGAGTCATTGTTTACACATCTGGATGACCTTGAGAACAGCTGATATCGTATTTCCCGGGACATTCTCATAGACGTCTCGGGAGGAGGAGAAGGGTAAAGTAGGGTGACTAGAAATTAAACCTATATTTTTAAATATTTAAAAAAAAAAATAAAATTTTTATTGCGATTTCCGACCCCCTAATTAATTAAACTTATATATAATAAAATCTATTAATTAAAAAAATTAAAAAACTATCGGAGGTCGTTTTTGACATCAGAAAGCAGCTTTAATCAAAATTAATTAATCGTTCTAAAGTTGTAGTGCACCGATTTTCCTTTGGTAAAGTTATTACTTTACCAAAGGAAAATCGGTGCACTACAACTTTAGAACGATTAATTAATTTTGATAAAAACCTCCCATTAAAAAAACATTACAAGGCAATTAAGCCTTAATCGAGCCTTAACAAAGGCTCATTAAAATCGCGATAAAATTTTTTCGCGCGGGCAAAAAAATCTGAAAAAATTTGGGGACCTAGAAAACATTCCAAAAATTCAAAAAAAAAATTTCAAAAGTGGCCTTAACGACCGTTTTTTACGAAACGCTATGAAACGTGCGGGAGACACTCTCGAGCGCGGGCAGGATGGTGAAACAGGGTTAACTAAAACCACTTTAATGATGCATACTGCAAACATTTTATAATAAGCGTTAAATCTTAAAGCAGTTTATGTACTGGATTACTTATTTCATCTAACACTAAAACATTTAAATCTCTATTAGTAACCTGGTTCTGTATTTTCTAATTTTACTGAAACTGTTACCTCAGAAAATCCCACAGCTTCACACTGAATGACAGTACTGAACAAATAGTATTATTTGTATCAAAATATGAATTTATGAAAGAAATAATAATTATGAAATATGATCTACATTTCAGTTGAAAATTTCTAATTGAATATATTCAATCGATCTTGTATGACTGTTGTTCCTGATAAAAGAATATATCAACAAGAAGAGGAAAATAATTTTCTTTAGTCTTCAAAGCAAGTAGTCTAATCAATTACTATTATATTACAAATCTCAAAGAGCAGAAATCTTCACAAAAATTAATAAATATTAATAATTTAATTAATATATCTGCCATGTCTTCTCTATACTACAAAACAGTTTAGAACCCAGAGGTGAAGTTATTATTATCCTTTTATTATTGGAATATGTTAATAATAAAATAATAATGGTAATGATAAAAGTCTAGTTTATTCCTTGTCATTTGTTTGTCGGTTTTGATCTGTAAAATCCTCGAAGTCGTAAGTAAAAAAAGTATATTTTTACTTGTTTTTAACTGAAAATATTTATTTTTAGTGCTTTATTATTATTCTATCAAATAAATTAAACACATAAATAATTGTTAATTCTGTGTATTTAGCAAATCGTTAATAAACAATAATTACAGTTCTTTATATATTCTACATTACATGAAAATATTTATTTTATTTTCAGTGTTGGATGCTTTCGGAAAACCCTCTGCAGGTACACTAGAAATGGGCAATTGGATATCAGGTGATTATGGTCAATGCTTAAAGATCGATAATACTGAGGAAAACAATACAAGAAACAAACAATACGATATACGAGGAAAGTTCTGTTCAGTAATTGTAGATTTTGCTAAAGTAAACAGAAAAGATATCGAGAAAATAATGAATACCAGGAATAATTCTATTGTGAAATTGTATGAATTTCTTATTGTAAGTTACTCGTATTTTTCATGAATTAGTTAAAACATAATTTTCAAAAATAATTTATAAGAAAAATAATTTTATATAATATTAAATTGAATATAACAATACACCTTTGTGTATAGGATTTGTCTCATTAAATACGTTTATTTCCAGAAACCAATGAGTGTTTCTCAAATCATATCATTTTTTAAAAATAGTAAATTATTTATTGATTTTTGCATTCCAAATTCCTGTTCTAGAAGAGACTTGCAAAATATTTTAAAATGGGGTAAGTCAATTTAAATTATAATCGATTTCTCCTTCTTATTAAATGTTTATANTCAAAATTAATTAATCGTTCTAAAGTTGTAGTGCACCGATTTTCCTTTGGTAAAGTTATTACTTTACCAAAGGAAAATCGGTGCACTACAACTTTAGAACGATTAATTAATTTTGATAAAAACCTCCCATTAAAAAAACATTACAAGGCAATTAAGCCTTAATCGAGCCTTAACAAAGGCTCATTAAAATCGCGATAAAATTTTTTCGCGCGGGCAAAAAAATCTGAAAAAATTTGGGGACCTAGAAAACATTCCAAAAATTCAAAAAAAAATTTTCAAAAGTGGCCTTAACGACCGTTTTTTACGAAACGCTATGAAACGTGCTCGAGCCACTCTCGAGCGCGGGCAGGATGGTGAAACAGGGTTAACTAAAACCACTTTAATGATGCATACTGCAAACATTTTATAATAAGCGTTAAATCTTAAAGCAGTTTATATACTGGATTACTTATTTCATCTAACATTAAAACATTTAAATCTCTATTAGTAACCTGGTTCTGTATTTTCTAATTTTACTGAAACTGTTACCTCAGAAAATCCCACAGCTTCACACTGAATGACAGTACTGAACAAATAGTATTATTTGTATCAAAATATGAATTTATGAAAGAAATAATAATTATGAAATATGATCTACATTTCAGTTGAAAATTTCTAATTGAATATATTCAATCGATCTTGTATGACTGTTGTTCCTGATAAAAGAATATATCAACAAGAAGAGGAAAATAATTTTCTTTAGTCTTCAAAGCAAGTAGTCTAATCAATTACTATTATATTACAAATCTCAAAGAGCAGAAATCTTCACAAAAATTAATAAATATTAATAATTTAATTAATATATCTGCCATGTCTTCTCTATACTACAAAACAGTTTAGAACCCAGAGGTGAAGTTATTATTATCCTTTTATTATTGGAATATGTTAATAATAAAATAATAATGGTAATGATAAAAGTCTAGTTTATTCCTTGTCATTTGTTTGTCGGTTTTGATCTGTAAAATCCTCGAAGTCGTAAGTAAAAAAAGTATATTTTTACTTGTTTTTAACTGAAAATATTTATTTTTAGTGCTTTATTAATATTCTATCAAATAAATTAAACACATAAATAATTGTTAATTCTGTGTATTTAGCAAATCGTTAATAAACAATAATTACAGTTCTTTATATATTCTACATTACATGAAAATATTTATTTTATTTTCAGTGTTGGATGCTTTCGGAAAACCCTCTGCAGGTACACTAGAAATGGGCAATTGGATATCAGGTGATTATGGTCAATGCTTAAAGATCGATAATACTGAGGAAAACAATACAAGAAACAAACAATACGATATACGAGGAAAGTTCTGTTCAGTAATTGTAGATTTTGCTAAAGTAAACAGAAAAGATATCGAGAAAATAATGAATACCAGGAATAATTCTATTGTGAAATTGTATGAATTTCTTATTGTAAGTTACTCGTATTTTTCATGAATTAGTTAAAACACAATTTTCAAAAATAATTTATAAGAAAAATAATTTTATATAATATTAAATTGAATATAACAATACACCTTTGTGTATAGGATTTGTCTCATTAAATACGTTTATTTCCAGAAACCAATGAGTGTTTCTCAAATCATATCATTTTTTAAAAATAGTAAATTATTTATTGATTTTTGCATTCCAAATTCCTGTTCTAGAAGAGACTTGCAAAATATTTTAAAATGGGGTAAGTCAATTTAAATTATAATCGATTTCTCCTTCTTATTAAATGTTTATATTGATTTGTAATATTTATACAAAATTAAATATAGTTGTTAATAGTAAATAATGAAATAGGTTAAAAAAGTAGGCACAGCGTTTATTCCTGATTAATTAGGTTTTATGAATGCCATTATCAGGGAAAATTAAGAAAGAAGATTTATCCGGATAATTTAAAATCGGAATTATGAAGCTGTACTTACTTGATAGGCAAAAATCGTTATTTTATATAATTAATAAAACTAGAAAAGAACTGATTGCCTGATTATATACTGAACTGATTATATTTTTCCAAGATGTTTATATTTCGAATTTCGTTTTACTTATACAATGTACACACTTGGTTCAAACGTGTACAACGATATCTGTTTTTATCTTGTAATTAAAAATAAACGACAAAACGTCTGCCTTTATAAGTGACTACTCTTTAACTGACTACTTTATAACTGACCGAGTCAGTTGTAAAGCAGAATGAGGGAAAATTCACGAAAAGTTTAGTCATATATTTTGTGTGTTTACAAATATATAGGGCCTNTTAAACTGAGTATTCTATCCACACTTTTTTATTTAAAGAAAATTTCCTGTATTCGTGAATACTGATGTCGCTTGTGTTGCTTTCTTCTTTGCTCTTATTATACAGTACAGTTGTCCCTCGATAGTCCGACGTTTTTTAATCCGACATGCTCAGTAGTCCGACGCACCTCCCGTCAAGGTACCCGTCCCCGTTACGTTGTTTGCTTGCACAGAAGCATGTCGCGATGTGAATCTCCCCATCCAATTCTTACTCGATGACACACATTTCGTGTGTTTTATGTGAGCAGTTCTGTTCGAACAGTTGGAGAAGAGAATATCGTAAGTTACTGCTAGCAAAACAATGCGAAATATGTAATTATTTTCGGTAATCCGGACACTTTTGGTAATCCGACACCCCTTTGGTCCCATACCTGTCGGATTACCGAGGGACAACTGTATATATTTTTCTGTAATTTACTTTGTTAATCTCGCGTCCCTTTTGGAATGAGGTTAATAACACCAATAAAATAAGGAAAGTTCGAGTGAGGACCCAAAAGTGAACGGACGTGTTATTTTATGGTCTCCAATTTTCTTTGTCTTGTTCAACCTACGACACGACTGCAAAATAATACGACAGATATAATTTTTTTTTTTTGTAAACACAGAATGGTCTAAGCTGACTTTGTGTTTTCAAATTCAAGTTTACCATAATTTCATTTTTAATACATTAACTTTTAAGTAATAAACATTATGTTTAAAATAGTTAACATTAATTTATAAAAGGATTAAATTCAGTGGCGTAGCGTGGGTGTCAGCCGCCCGAGGCGGAGGAAAATTTTGCCGCCCCTTTATTTAGGTATCCCAATTTAAAAGACTAAAATTCAGTTTCGTCACAGAATAAATAATGAAAAATTCCGTGCTAGTGTTGCAACCTTTTTAAAATTGCCGACCCGGACGGCAGGTGAGGTTTGTTCGAACAGAAGTTCCTGACACATGCGTATATCATTTTGCAATGGAGAATAATTTGCAGTTCATGCTGGTTCTAAATCAGTTACAGTTAGCGACTAGGGAGACTTGGGTAGGAGTAACGTAAGTAATCTAGATCAGTGGTTCCCAACCTTTTTATCACTGCGGACCGGTCAAAGTTTGATAATTTTACCGCGGCCCACTGAGGGGGATGTTGATTGTTTATATTTTAGATTGATCTAATTTAATAATTTTAATTTAATTGTATTTAAACACGCCTTCAAAATAAAATACAGTTACACCAAAAAATGAATCTATATATATAACCCATTCAACAGGTGTCCATCCTTCCTTCCGTCCGTCTGTCCCGTAACCGTTTGATAACCGACACTAGAGGCGCCCCTATCGTGTGTCATATTTCAAACATTCAAATTAAATTAACAATTTTAATTATTATTTAAATTAACAATATAAATTATTATTTGGTCGATATAACAATATAAATAATTCAGTATATTTGTAATAGGAATTTATTATTGTCACGGAATGCCTGTAATGTTCATTAGGGGGCGAATAACGAAAAACCGGATAGATTTGAACCGCTACGATAAAACGATAAGTGAAATAGTTAAGCTAATATTTTAATATAATAATAGAAACCTTTCATGGCACGACCAAAGAAATACGCCACTGTGGGGAACGTAAAGCTGCCACTGCTGCGAGACAAAGGGAGAGACGTGCGCAGGAAACATTACAGAGAATAGCACAATCAACACGTGGAGGCTTGCAGAATGAAACTCATGAGCTCAGATCTGCAATGTTGCACAGGCAGGCAGAAGCAAAACGACACAGAAGACAAAATGTCACAACAAGGCAAATTGATTCCAAATAATTATACTTTTTTTACCAACAATGTTGTGTATACAGAAGTTTTATGACGGGATAAATGATGGAATACAGAACACAGCTAAAGAATATCTTCAGTCTGTAATACAGAAATACTATTTCCTGTGTATTGCTCTGTTAACATTACTTTTTAACATGAAGATTTGTATATATTTATACTTGATTTTTTAATCATATTAATTCTATTTATTTGAACAATTTTGAGTAAAGAATAGATTCACTTTTTCATGTACAAATACTGTTGGCTGTTTGTGTATTGATATTTTAAGTTTAGTTTCTAAGATGAAGAATTGTATACATTTATATATATTAACTGCATCAAACTTTTAAACATTAAGCGCACACAACTTTCATATATTAAGTGCATTAAACATGCCTCAAGAATTTGTAATGCTGCTGGAACGCCCACTAGGTGGCGTCCCGGGCTACTAGTATAATATGATTTAACATTTTAACTCACTAGAACGCTAAATCAATGAGAACCCTGAGCTCGTTTCATTGCAACGAGACGGTTCCCTCTGGGGTTAATAGAAGACAATGACACCCGAAGTGTGTTTCTTATGTCCAGTTTATTCTGTTGTTCTGTCGTCCATTAAAAGTCGCACAAAACCGAGGAAATATACCATAGTAAATAAAATGGAAATAATTTAATGTTCCTTGGGCGGCCCGGTACCAATTGATCCACGAACCGGTACCGGTCCGCGGCCCGGGGGTTAGGGATCACTGATCTTGATGATTTAGCCCTATTGGATATTGCAGGTGTATATTAGTGCGAATTAATCAAGCAAAAAAAAAAGGTCGACAGGTTGCGCACGATATACCCGGACGGCGTGTCGGATGGTAACACTATTCCCAGTATTACGTGCTCATTTCAATCGGTCCGAATCGTAGTTGGACGAAAATATATAATAAAATGGTTCAAATTCTTACAAGATATGATTATTATTTATTCTCAAATTTTGCCGCCCCCTAAAAAGTGCCGCCCGGAGCGGGCCGCCCCTGTCGCCCCCCTACGCTACGCTACTGATTAAATTTCTGTTTCATTTATATTAAATCGACGAGTAATAGGTATATTTTTAACAATTTTAAAAATATTATATTGTTAACACTTTTATAAAATAGAACTGAATTGTATTGATTTTCTATTTTCAGTTACTGGAAATGATTTATTGAATGTGGAAGGATGTAAAGAACGAGATGAAAAAATAATTTATTCAACCAAACAAATACTTTGCCTGTAAGCTTTATACTTTAAATATATAACGTTAGTTACACTTTAAGTAACACAGCATTCATTTACTAATTACTATTGTCATCTGCAAAAATATAAATCAACAATTATTTCATATCTTCAAACCATTAGTTTAATTTAAAATTTAAATAGGAAGATAAAATAAGCTATTATCGTTTGGATTTATTTTAAATCTAGATTGAAATTTTTTACTTTTAAACACAATTTTTAATTCAGACAAAAATATATTTTACTTAAACATTTTAGTTTCTAAGGGAAAAACAGAAAATGAAATAGAAAAAATTACATAAATCATATGTAAAAGAAGATTTTTTTTTCAATAATAATTTACTGTCTCTTTTTCTGCCACAAAATTCTTTTAACACAATACTTAATTACCGTTTACCTAGTTGAAATGTTATGCTATGGCAGAGTGCCTGTTTTGTTGGGGTACAATTTGAACAAACTGTATGTATATAAATTCTGACTGTCGTCCGTTTGGGTGTCTGTCACTTCTTTCTGAATCTCAGAAACGTGAAAATAGAAACAGGATTTGAAAATCAAAAATGGAGCAGGTCTCGATTAACTGTACACTCACTTTCGATACAATCAGAAAGTCATGTTATACCAATTGTAATATTTTCCCCTGAAATGAGTTCGATAGATAACCGGTAAGATTCTATTGCTATCAGAAAAGTATGATGTAAAGAAACAAGTCTCTACTAATTTTAAATAGAAAGCATATGTTCTCAATTAAATAAATTAAAAATATTATTAAAAATTGCTAAACGGCATTGTGACGATGTCACGATAAATGATTGCTCATTAACATTAATTTGTTTTGTACCTAAACAATAGTTAGTTCACAATGTATATATTATTGCTAGTATGAGCTCGCGGATTTTTACGGGCCTCTTAAAAATCTAAATTTTCTGTTAATTATCTTTGGAAAAAACCCGAAGAATTTGAACTAGATCGGATTTTACCGATTGTAATAACAACTAGCTGGGAAAGTTTACACTTAAGTGTGAAGAATGCACCGTCATTGTCAACAACAGTCAATGACGTGTCAGCTCTCTCGCGACAAGGATATAAAAAAAGAGACCACCGGAAGCTCGGGAGTTAACTCACGGAGGTTATATTGGGTCATAGTGATTTCAAGTCTCCCGCATCGGTAGAAGACATCGACCAAGCCCAACTCTGTCATAAAGAATTGTTGTCGCCACATATAGTACTTGGAGGTAATTATTTTGAACCATCGAACTCTCTCTCTACGCATATAGAAATAGTTGTTAGAGTAAACCCTTTAGAGAAATGATAGATTGTATAATCGCCATAAGCGTACTTATGTTATCCGCATTTATTCTTAGATGTCGCCAACCTATTGTAACCTTTTGTATTGCTTAGTTATTTATATAATAAATGCTTGTTTAGTTTTAAACTTGTCTCCTGTCAATTAAGGACGCCTGCCGACTTACCGACGCACTCCCCACTCGATTTGCCCTCCTAGCCATCCAACGACTCCGAGATCGGGTTTCATCAACCCGTGCAGAGTAAGTGGTCATTTGGGAATTTAACAGTGGCCCACTGCTTATCTCGCACCAGTATAAATATTTTATCTTGCTCATCAAAAATTTAATTTTATCTTTTCCATATAATTACTTATCATAAATTTTTATATTTTTTATTGAAAAATATAACAATCGACATAAATTTTATAAAGAAAATTTTATTTGATAAATGTCTTTGTAGGTCCATTATTGCATTTTTTGTCATTTGGATCATACTTGCAACTGCTGTGGAAATGCTGCTAAAATCAACAATCAATTCACATTTTAAAGACAAAGGTAAGATATTACATTTACATGATGAATAGTGTTAATGAATCTAGTGGAACAATTCGAAAAATAAGCATTCCTACGAAAAATAATTAATCCTTTATTAGTCACGCATACTTTTCATTTAATTTCGCTATAAGTTAATTTTTGCAGTCACTGTTTGTTTTTTACATATTTACGTATAAATTAAACTTGCCTGTTTAGAATGTATTAAAACAAACAGTTATAACTTACTACCTGTTTTCGATTATATGTCGAAATATTGAGATCATAATCGATTTTCTATTATTTTAAAATTGCAAATTTAGTAAATTCACAGAAAATTACTGTAGGATTTAAGCAATATTTACTAAAAATTAAATTTAAACTATTGAAACTGGCGGAGGGATTGCCGAAAGTGTAAGGTTATCTGGTAAAATAACCTCTTATGTTTCAGATATATATCATTTTTTCTTAATTTTTCCACAATATTAGGTATAGTTGAGTCTCGTAATATCGCGAGCTATGACTTATAATCAGGAGAATATTATGGATTTTTCTTCAATAAACAAAAAGCTTAAATACGTACATCAAAACAGAAGACATTTCTTCTTAGTGATATAATAGTAAACAATACATGATATAATTTTTGTTGTAATTTCACTTATTCACTTTTTTCAAAGTTAAAATATGCACACTATACAATTGAAGTAATATTTATTTCTTTTACGTTAAACAAATTTTTAATTTTAATAAATTCAAATTTGAATATGTTTGAGTTGATGTCTTATATCACGTTATATCTTCTAATTAATAAAGTAATTTTGTATTTTTAGTGAAAATTTTAAATAAATTCTTTTTGGTCTCTCTCAATACGTCTATGAAGGAATTTATGAATGTCAACATTAACGAAAACACGAAATGGATTTGTGCAGTAAAATTTTTTATATTGAATAATTGTGTGTTTTATCATACAATGATTTCTTTATTTGGATCACCTTCAGTAGGTAAGTAAGTAAATTTACATATTAAGTATTAAATTGTAAGTTGGTAAGAAAAGTAGAACTAATAAAAACAAAAGTTATTTTTCAGATTGTTTTCGTTTTAACTTTTACTATTCTGTTATATAACAGAAGGAAAGTATGGTCATCTGTCAAAAATTACTCTATAAGATTTGTATATTTTTGACTAAGGGACTTTCGATAAGTCGAGAAATGGGAACAAATTTGGATATTATCTTGTATATGATGGATGTTAGTATTTGTGCCACGATTTTGTTTATCCTGTTTGAAGTTTAATAGTTTTTTTTATTTTCTTTCAAAATTTCTGAAATTTTATACAGAGGTTTGCGTTCTAGGGTGTTCTAACGATGTAAATTTTGATACGTAACGTTCATTGAGCTAAGGAGAAAAAGAGGGCCGTGTGCATCTCCAGTATGGTCGTACTTAATGACGACTTTACTCTTTATTCACACTTACAATTTTTTATAAAATCCTACGTCAGATATTTGCCATTTTATAATAGTTAAAAATATAGAATTTAAAAAAAATAAAGCATGATAACAGATGGCGTTACCAAATGTTACCGTGAAAGTTAAGCAATTCGTTGCAGGATTTTTTGCAAAGTAAATTCATTATTGCATTCTTCTAGTCTTCTGATATGTCTTTCTGCATTCAATGAGAAGACTGGTTTCTGAAATACTAGCGAAATCGTTAATCAACGTTTTTTATATGATCAAGTTAGATTCTGTCTTCTTTAAATTTCTTCTTTGTTATGCATTTTATGACACTTCATCCTTTCTTATAGGAATTAAGTTGTTTTTTTTCGTCTATTCTTCATTCATTACTCATCTTTTGCTTTTGGTGTTATTATCGTCATATTTTTAAAGCATATAATAGAATATTTCAACAAAGTGAATTACTTCTATGGTGTTCCTGGTAGTTACATTTTGTTTATTTAGAGCAAAATACACTTTCTTTCGAATACAGGATTTTCGTTTAGATAGTCGAAAATTTTGCTATTTAAAATTTGTTTCGTTACCAGATCATTTAACTAAAATATCTTATATATTCTATTGTGTGTTTCCTCGTTATTTTACATAGTTGAACATATTCTACTGCTGAATTTAGATGATATTAATTTGTCTTAAATTATCTACGTTTCTTCCTGTTTTTAACGTAAGTGTTTTTCTAGCTTTCTATCTTTTTCAAGTTGTTGTAAGCTTCTGATTAGTAGTCTGTTAATTTCTGTAATATTTATACTTTCATACTGCTTTTCAAAATCTCTAAGTTCATTTCTTCTGTGATTTATTCTTAAAAAGTAATTCGTAATATACTAGTTTTGCATTAATTTTTTTCACTTCTTTATTAACTTCCTCGTATAAGCCTTTTATGTATGGGAACTGAATTGATTTAATGTCTGTTTGTTTAGGATCTATTGCTTGCAATTAATGTAAAACTAGTACCGACATATGATAAGCTACTCTCTAGATTAAGTGCAAAACAAGTTAGAAAAACAAATATACCAAAAAAAGAAAAAACCAAAACCGTAGTTTATAAAATACCATGCACATGTGAAAATACTAAATTTTATATAGGTGAAACTAAATGTAAAGTTAAAGTAAGGTTGAAAGAACATATAGCCGATTTGAAATATCGAAGACTAAATCCTGCCTTTCACGAACACTGCGTTTTAAATAATTGTAATATTGATAAAAAAAATAATATAGGTATTCTACACAAAGAAAAAAAAAATACATATAAAAGAAAATTTAAAGAAAGTATAGAAATAATCAAAAATAAAAATCCTAGCATCTCCATAAGCGAAAATTAGTTAAAAATTTTATCTTAATTTACCAGCTTCAAAAATGTGTTATTATTGTAATCACTGTGCTAATTTATAATAATAAATATTGAACTCTTAAATAAATTTAAAATAGTATACAACTGTAAAATTGTAATAAGTTTCAGATAATATGTAAATTTATATTAATTGATAATCATGTTTACCAACTTTAAGATATTGTATTATTATTGTGGTCCATGTAATAATTTATAATATTAAATATTAAAATGTTAAACAAATTAATAATCATATACAACCGTAAAACTGTAAAACTGCAATAGGTGTCAGATATGCAAAATCATATTATATTGTGGATGAGTATCAAACGAAGTAAGGATTTTACAAAACTGATTTATGAGTGGAAAGTATAATCAATTGTGTACCACATTAGTAATAGTTGTATCCAAGGTATGTTTTAGATCAAGATAATTTTATAAATTCTACAAAACTTGTGTATAAATTTATATACATATATGTATTGTATACTCTTTTAATATTTTAGTTGGCTTGAAATGTTAAGAATAAGCTGATGTCACTTTAATTTATAAAACTTGTATGCACAGGTATGCTTTATATCACGATAATTTTATAAAATCTACAAAACTTATAAATTTTTTCTATATATGTATTGTATACCTTTTTTAATATTTTAGTTGACTGGGGAGGGACTTATGAGCCCGAAACATGTAATTTTTTCACACGTCATAACTATATAAAGATGAGAAAAACCGCCAAGTGTCTTAATTTATAGCACTTTATTGTATTAGAAGCAGAAAGAGTTAAATTTATTATTTATATAATACTCACACTAGTTACTTATGATGTTCTTCCAGTATTTATTTAATAGATATTTTTTAAAAAGCTGTTTTGTTTTTGTTTCAATATATTCTTGCAACGTCGTTCTATTCAATGTTTTTTTTAATTCTGTCAGAAACGTATTTCTCTTGATTTCTATTGAGCAATTTGATTTATAGTTAGTTTTTTTAGTATTACATGATTTCTCTTACGAAATTATAGTTTTTTTTTTCTTTTTTGATGGTGATGTCTAAGTAATTCATTTCCTGATTATTTTCCTCTTCGTATCTAAACTTTAGATTATTATTTAAGTTATTTGCGTATTTTTGACTGTTTTGGCTGTGGTTATTTGTAAATCATATATTATTATAACAATTCGTATAGTAACGAACACCTTTAAAATGTTATATTTTGTAATCTATTACAATCATGCAAGATGAATGCCATTTTCGGTCCGATAACTGAGCCCTTTGCAATTTCGTTAGTTCGCTTGTAAAAATCTGTAGAAAGTTTAAAATAATTATTTGTAAAAACAAATTCAATGGATCATACTCGATTTTATATCTACACTTATTATTCAAAACGATTGCTTGATTTGATGTTGCAATAGTCCAGTAATTAATTAATATGTATTGTTTATACTATATTTCGATTTAGTTATGTCCTGTAAATAATTTTTTAAAGATAAGTTTCTAAATTATACAATATAGAATTTCTAAATTCAACTAGAGGTCTACATCTATTTCCTGGTTTGTGCATTTTCAGTCTTACAATTAAAACGACAAGATTCGATGACCTTGGTACCATATTGTAATATACTTAGTCACATTGTAATATTTTTAAATGTAAAATTAATAGAAATAACGTAAACATTTTGTATAAAGTAAAAATTTGATTAAAAAGACGCATAATTGAACATTATTGTATAGAATGTTATGCAAAGGTAATAAATTTAAATAGCTGTGTCTCTGTAGATGAATGCTGAAACAATATAGTCTATTATAAAAGAACTTCTGTGAATGGATGGTTGTATTCATTGATTAGGCCAGTGCGAGGCGAAATGCATATGGATAAAAACGTAAAAATAAATGTTTAGTATTTAATTGTTATTTGCTTTATTTTGCCGTAAGAAATCTGTCGAAGTCGGATTAGAATGAGTACAATATTATTTGATAAATATTCTAAAAATGTTTTGTTTTTGGATTTTTATTGTTTTTAGATATACTGTAACCGATCCCATTGCTTTTAAATTCATTTTTTAATATATATATTTTATAATAAAAAAAATAGTCGGTTTACTTTCATTAATTTAGATTATCCCATTATTTTAAATAATTAAATATTTTATTACTGTCAAAGATATATTTTAAAATATCTACTTATATTTATAGGAAACTTCCGAAATATTTTTAGTGTAATGCGCAATATTTTTTTCAAAGAAACAGCACACGGAATTATAGCGGTAGAATTTTTTATTTTCATCAGGTAATTATATAAAAAATTGAAACAATTATAATATATCTTTTTAAATAAATTATTTAAATAAACTTATAATATATATTTAATCAATATATGTGTGCAAAAACGTATTTAAAATAAATTACTGTCTTAGTACCGTAAGACCCAGCTTAACTCGGGGGATGCGTTCCTAGATGACAAAGCGCCAAACGAAACAGCGTTAAACGAAATCATTTTAACATAGAGTAAATAGGAAAAGGGAAACAGGCGACCATAAATAAACAGATTTTACTTTAAGTTAGTTTTATATGAATTTGCATAATAATATTTGTTAATTAAATAACACATAAACATATGCACGCACAGAAGTAAATTTTACTTTTTGTGTCAAATTTCTATGAAATTCTTGTTTTTTTTTTCTTTCGATAAAGTCCGTGTTTCATTTGTCACTTTTTTTTTCTTTAACCAAATGTCGGTAACAGAGCATCGCATCCAAAACTCTCGTTTTGCTTTTGCACTTCTTTCAAAATCTGGATCATCCACTTCAATTTGATGAACGATTTCGGTTATCGTTACCAAACTTTTACTAAGGAAATCTGTAGATTAATTTTTTGGTTTTTTGTTTTAGAATCTATATTTTACAGTGTTACTGGAATTTTTCGTTCTGCCAGTCCCTGAAGGTCGTCGTTGGTAAGGCTCACACCAGAAAATTGCAATAACTCCTCAATATCCTGCTTGTCTACATCTAATCTGCTGTATCGAGTAGGTTGACAATTTGATCAAAATAACGATGCAGAAATAGGCTCTTCTCGTTATAAATTATTGGATACCTTCAACAATAACTTCATCTACATTCCGTTCATGCATTCCTCAGTTAATTCTTGCTACGCGAAGTCGATATTGCCTAGGGCATCCATGGTGTTAAATTTTTTCGAAATTGCACCAAACATAGATTTAAGCTACGACGAATTGCTGCCTTTTGTTGATTGGTTCGTTTTCGAGTAATCGTATTATAAACAAATCAACGAAATACCACGATAATTTGAATGAGCGTAAATTTTGAGCATTTTTAGACTTCGAACATACCACGTTATGTCGAATCAGCGTAAATCGAGGCAACGTTAAGCGGGGTCTTCCTGTACATTAAAATTATAATATAACGTTTTATAAAGCATTTTGTTTTATTTATTATGTAGTGCCTTTCTAATAACTTACCTACGAAAGAACAATATTCAACATTCTACATTGTACTACGTTGTCTTTCTTGTTAAAAGATACATCAGGTTTAAAAATACTTTTGAAGTTAATAAGATAATTTATGAAACTGAAAATAATATTTATTATATGAATTATTCTTTTATATATTATAGGTTGACTTTTATGGTTCTTTGTTTTGTGGCATTCGCAATAATACTACCTATTCTTCTGAATGATTGCAATTGGCATTTCCTTATATACCATGTAAAGATTGTTGAACTGAATTGGTGGAAATTAGTATTACACATTTATAACTTTGAAAACAATTTCTTTCTTACAGTAATTTATATTTAGCTTCAATCGAATTTTATATTAATGCTACATATAACGAAAAGCATTTTATGTACAAATCCTATTTGCAGATAATTCAGTACGTGTGGATAATGAATGCAACTTTACAACTAAATATCATTACTGCACCGATATTATTCATTCTAGATAGGTAAGAAAAATTATATAATTTTACTGCAATTAATTTTAAAATATATGGGGTAGTCAATTAAAGGTAATTTGAACATAATAACAATGACGCCGATGTTTTCCTGAAATTTTCTAGATGATAATGTTGAACAGTTACGTAAACACATATCGTTACATGTTCGAGTTAGCAATTCTGCTCTGTATGCACATGGGAAGCCATTTTTCGTATAACATTGCACAGGTGTAAAAGAGTGCAATATACAGCAAATTCAACATATGCCATGATTGTGCATTTAATAGTGTCGAAAACGGTATTAGATAAAGGTTTGAACCCGTGAATCATGTTCAATTAAGATTACTCATCAGTGTCAGCAAAAATGTGTCTGTCAGAATTACCTTTCCGCTCTGATCAGTTTTCATCATAGATAATGTGCCTACCGTTTTTTAAATTTCGACAGTCTAATCTTCTACATTTGCTTGAACAGCTGTCAGTATCCTGATGTAAATTTCACTCGTGTTCACATCTGATCACAACACACTTGTAATGCTTTCTTATTCCTATACACTGCGCTTTAAGTATTTTCACACTACATCGCGTAAGTCGTTTCAGCTGCATTGACAACAGTGCAGACAACACGTGACGAGTTAAACGCGTTGTAACATGTTTTAGGAAATTTCAAGAAAACAACACGGTAAGCGCAAAACTTTGTATGTACAGACGTCGCAACATAGAAAAAATAGCAGAAACTATACGTTATGCGAAAGTAAAAGGAAAATGAATCAGCTGTAAGATTATTACAATAGTCACATAATAGCAAACAATTAAGACAATTTAAATATATTGTGTTTAAATTGTGATAGTTAAATTGAAAGGATTTTAATGCATAAATTAATTTCTTATAACGTCATCGTTAAACAAATGTAATTTCGTGCATGTTAACGCGATATTAACGTAAAAATATAGAAATGAGCTGCTGCTTGAAACGCGCTATCACAAAGAATCTTCCCAGTGAACTTGCCAAATATAAGTTCCATTGATTAAATAGCATTAAAAGTTTGTTTTGGGCGTTTGAGGGTACCACAACAAAAATTAGTGAGCTACAATGTCAGGAAAATCTAACAGTTGGCAGGAAGAAAACGTTGAGCGCATAAGCAGAAATGTTTGTTAACGAGAAGATACATAACAGTTAAAGATGGAATTGAATCAGGGCTTAGGAATAGAAGTGAGTATTTCAACTATTTGCAGATTCCTTCGTGAGCTTTCCAGTTACATAAACAGAAGCGATTTAATTATGTCAAACCGTATAACGACTGAACATTAAAATACTGAAATAAGATTGCATGATCATATGAGCCCAAAATTAATATAGTTGGATTAGATGGTTGAAAATAAGTAGTGACTACATCGATGATGTCTACAAGGTATCGGGTCGGAAGTTATTAAAAGAAATTTATTGAAGATATATGAACAATAAGCTAATAATCTTCAAGATATGACACTCTTGCGTCAATACACCACTGCCAACTCTTTTTCCAGTCTTCATACGTTACCTGGAACCGCAAGGCTGTTCAGGCACCCTGTCGAAGGCGCTTGGACTGCCTCAATCGTTTCTAAACGGTGTCCTCCAGGCTCCTCTGATACGAGGGAACAAAAAGAAGTCTGAAGGGCCACATCTGAACTGTAGGATGATTGGGGCAACGTTGAGACGTTGTGTTTGGTCTGTGCCTCCCTCACAATTAGCGACGTGTAACTGGGTGCATTGTCTTGATGGAGCATCTAAGTATCGGCGATCTCCTTTCGGAGCGGCAGACCCTATTCTTCGATATTTCATCCACTTTAGAGACATTTTCATCGGTTCGGGTCGCTGTCGGACTTCCAGCGCGTTGTTTGTCTTCGACATCTGCCAGCCATGTTTGAATTTTGAATCATAGAACAGGGAATCATAGAACAGGGTTTTGACATCAAGTTTGGCGGAAAATTGAAGAAATCCGCCACTGAGAGTAAAAACGAAGCCGTGTGTTTCTCAAAACACGAGTTCTGAAAACACATGGCTTCGTTTTTTAAGTCTCACGGATCATATCCAAACTCTCAGTGGCAGATTTCTGCAATTTTTTACAAAATTTCATGCGAAAACGCTGCTTGATAGTTCGCTCTATCTTGACTCTCGACACAAGCACTAAACATACTTCCACTTCGGGCGCGATCTATATACTTTAAAGGCTCAGAGATAACTGAGCCGGGCCTCGTAACTTACATGGCATTCACCACCATCCATCACGACTACAGTAACCGTTTGTGTTGGCAGGAAAATATCAGTTTTGATACTTATTGGACAAACCCTGTATAACTAAGCCACATTGAAATTTGGTAGCAGTCTGGGGCTGTATTTCGTATTTTCGACCTGAAATGCTATGAAATGCAAAATGAAAGGATTTACATTCAATAGATTGGCAAACGTTATTTTCACCGAGATACATTTGTTACAGATTATTTGTTCCAGCCTGTTGATTATTACCACATTGAAAGGACTTCTTTCATTTATGTGCAAGATAATTATCCGAAATACACATGCAGGAGGACAATGTCGTGGCTTCTGGATCAAAATATTAATCTGCTCGTGTGGTTGCCTCAATCACGTAATGTCGACCCAATTGAAAACATCTTGCCCCTCCTTAAACGTTGCTAATTTGTCTGTGTGCAGTTGCACCTGAAAGCATTTCTCAACGCATACGTTTTTTGTATGTTACTATTATTAATTCACTAATTACGTTTCTCACATAATATAATTATATACGTAAGCATGTCATTATATTCATAAATATAAAGTTTTTCGTACTAAATGTGTTTTACAAGATTTTTTAGTTTTTTAAAATAGTCTCCTACGTGCTTTTGAATAATTTTGACACAATGTATATGAATGTGTTCATGAAGTTGATATTGCTAATTTTTTCATTCGCAAAGTTTTTCCAAGTAAGAATGACCTGTGCATTATACTTTTCCTGCTGTTATGTATACAAAACAAAAAATATTTCGTGCATATGTATTCTGTATTTTTCTGTGTGTGTGTGAATTGGCGTCTATATCAATTAATGTTAGTTTCTTCATACCTGACAGTGGAATAAAGTTTAAATTTTTGGCTGGAATGTGAAAGGCATTGAAGCTATTGAATTTTATTGGTGAATGGTAAACAGGGTGCAAACATAGAGAAGTGCCATGTATCTCGTGATGCATAAAACTTAAAGATTTTAATCCTTATTGACGTTTACACTTTTTTAATAAAACTAACCCGTACTTACAAAATTAAATGTTTTTTGCTATTTTAGAATAATTAGAAAAACAAAAACTTTATTAATATAGAAATGTTTTCGAAATAAAACTCACAATAGCTGGGAAAGTTACGCAACTCTCGTTGCTCTATTTTTTATATTGGACTAGCTGCAAGGACCCGCTTCGCTGGGTTTTTATTTGTATGTAATATAGTTTTATATATATATATAAAAGACTGTTTTTCTAAGTAATCTAGAATCTAGCTGCAAGGACCCGCTTCGCTGAACAAAAAGTAACGATAGTGAAGATTAAGATATTTACATTATAGTTAATCTTACACGTTTTCACAGAATGCAAGAATTAGGTCCCCCGTTTCCAGACTAATTAGAGAATTTTTACGTTTAGTCAAACGAACTATTTTCAACGTTTCTAGAACGTTTACAATCGTTATATAATCGAACCAATATTCGAATTTTATGTTCGAATTTAATTCGAACAAATCATTCGAAATAGAAAGCCACTTTCAACTACTTTCAGCCTCATATCTCCCGCACCCTTATAGCTATCGAGACGTAACCCCCATAGTGCACGAATGGAGACTTGGGGCTACCACCACATACAAACACCATTCACGTGCGATGTGTAGTTTTGGGGGAAAAGTGAAATATAGGGACATACATGTCCATTTTTAAATATATATATAGATATAGATATAGTATTTATTTATATTTTTTAAATATTGAAACTGTTTTGTAATTGCAAATATTAGAATTATAAATATTTATGTTTCTTACATCAAAACTTATGACTTTAATCAAACCTTTTCTTTTTATGAAATTTAAATTTTTTAAAATTATATAATAATTTTTATATTTTCGGTTAAATCAAATGATAAAAGCTTATTTTTATATCTAATACTTTATTTCAATTAATAATTAAAATTAATTTTTTTTTATTTGAACTAATTCCATTAAGTCCAATTTTATCCATAACTAGTAAAATAATATCGAAATGTAAAATTATAATAAAATGTGAAACTTGATATAAGTAGATATATCATAATAATATATAGTTGGTTCATAGTACAATTAATTTTATGATTTTTAGGTGGCCTAAAATTGGAATTATAACAATAATCACTTTGAGCTTAATAGGATTTTCTACAACTGCTGTGTTAATTTTAACTTATAACTGCACATTCGTACACGGATATTCCACCGATGTTCAGTAAGTTATTCATTACTACAAATTTTAAGTTAATACTAAAATATGTTTTTCAATATATTGAAGGACGGAACAGTTTGAAATGTATCCAGGACGTTTTAACATAGGGCAATTCATAATTTTTCTGTTTGTTTCTGTTTTGTTCTATTAAAGGAACTATAAACATTCTATTGGTACATGCAGCGTCATATATTATTTTGCCTGTACTATCAATATTCGTTATTACGGAAGACATTATTAGTTCGCTGCGATGTATTGAGGAGATAAGTTTTTATAGCAGGAAATTTGCCTTCAATGACTGAACACACTAACTTCTCTGTTATATAGAAGTGTTATCTGGACCAACTTGACTAGTCTCCAAAAAACAGAGTCTAACGCCGCGAGGATTTGACCCTTTTCACCTATTGCGTGTCGTATGGTGAAGCGAGAGGCTCAAAAGATTTTCCATATATAAGATTATTTTTTTTGTTAATTAAAAAACAATTCCTCTAAGCACTCGAAACACTCCGAAACAATATGTAATAAGCAGAAGTATCGTGCTTAAGACCGTCGTTTTCTATAACTAATACATTATATTTTTATTACTAATGCATTCGCTTATACTTATAATTATCCTCGAGGGTATAGGCATTTTTATTCTTTGTTTTCATTCTATCATCTTCGAAATGTCTTATTTACCCTTGTTATTTTTCTAACAATTTAATTATTGTTATTTTTGTCATATATCAGACAGATGCAATTATATATTTTTTTAATAAGGATTCATGTAGTAAAGTTATAACCTACATTCTCTACTTCTGGTAAACAATGGTGTAAAACAGGGGTGAGCAACCTTTTTAATCAACAAGCCAATTTAAATTTTAAAATCTTTTGGCGGGCCGCACATAAATTAACACTTATTAATAATTTACACAACTTTATTTATAATAAACATTAGAATAAAAATATATAAAATTTAAAAAAAAGTAAAGATTTCATATACAAATTTTAATGCAAAATAAAAACAAACAAGAAAAGAACAGAAAAACGAATTTACTTGAAATTTTTAATGAAAAATTTGGCACTGTTTTTTCGATACAAGCTGATCAATATCAGCCGGAATTGATGAGGTAGCTACACGTACGCAGCTTTCTAATCGTGCATCACTCAGTCTTGATCGGTGGTCATTTTTGATTAATTTCATGGTTGAAAATAATTGTTCGCAAACATACGTACTTCCGAACAGAGACATCATTTGCTTTGCATTTTTCGTCAAAAGCGGAAATTTCTCAGGGCTCACATAAGATTTATAAAAATTTTCGATGTTTACTGAGAAAAATACATTTTTTAAATCGGTATTATTCTGCATGTCAATCACTTCCATTTGAAAGTCTTCGGGAACTGTATCCACATCGATATTAAATGGCGAGGAAAACATTTTCATGGAAACCGCTGTCTTCTCAGCTTTGAACATTTGGAATCGTAATTGAAATTCGTTGATTAAAATGTCTATATATTGTGCGTATTTTTGAGAAGTAGTAACGTTTTCTTTTTCTAAATGTGGAAAGTGAGACACATTATTCTGCAAAAGATGCTGTTTCCACAATTTTAATTTGCGCTCAAAGCCCTGAATTTTATCATACAAATTGTGAATAAACTGTCCTTTGCCTTGAAGTTCCACATTAAGATCATTGAGATGCTGAGTCATGTCGATAAGAAACCCAAAATCGCACATCCATTCTTTATTACCAAAATGAGGAAAGGCATATCCCTTCATATCCAAGAACAATTGTATTTCGCTTTTTAAGTTGTATACTCTTTTTAGCATTGCACCTCTACTAAGCCAACGTACTTCGGTATTAAAAACCACGTCGCCATATTCAGTTTCTAAATCTTTCAGGAATTCTTTAAATTCACGGTGATTTAACGCGCGCGACTTTATAAAATTGATTAGTTTAATTATTGGTACTGTGACATTTGGCAAACTCAATCTTTTCGCACACAAATTTTCCTGGTGAATTATGCAGTGGTTAACGAATATTTCCCTTCCTGTGACCTTCTTAATGTCTTGAAATAGCCTTCCCGATACTCCTACCTCCATGCTTGACATTGCTCGTGCTCCATCTGTCGATATACCAATAATCTTTTCTAATGAAATTGAAAAATTTTCCAACACAGACTTTAGTTCATCGTACAGGTCTTTGCCGGTTGTAGTCCCTTGCATTGGAATCAGTGAACACAATTCTTCGGTAATATTAAATTTGGTGTCAATACCACGTAAAAATATAGCCAGTTGTGCTGTATCGCTAATATCGCAACTCTCATCAAGTGCCAAAGAACAATATTCGAATTTTGCAATGCGTTCACGAAGCGTTGTTGCTATGTTCTCGGACAAGTCTTCAATTCTCCTTGCAATGGTGAATCTTGATAAACTAATGTTTGAAATACAGTGTTACCTCGGTATACGTCTGCTTTAGAATACGTCCAATTCGGAATACATCCTGTTTGGACGAAACAAATTTTGCTCGGTATACGACTTAATTCAATTACGTGCGCCATCTATGAACAAGTAGAACTATCGGTGTACTAGACCAGACTAGACGTTCGTGGTCCCCTGTTTATAACTTTGTTAAATTTCTTCTGATTTTAATTCGTAAGTAAAATTTTATTATTTTTATTAATCGTAAATTGCAAAAAGGCAAATAAAAACCAACAGAGAACTAAAAAAAAAGACTAGAATCACAATGGAACTGAAAAACGAGATTGCTGAGAAATATAAAGGTGGCATGCGAGTTCGAGATTTTAACTGTTGCATACCGTATTCCGAGAACGACGATATCTACAATCTTGAAAAATAAAGATATTATTAAATCTGCTAACGTTGAGAAAGGTGTTAAATCAATTTCTAAGCAGAGATCGAAGACATTAGATCATGTTGAAAAAATGCGTTTGCTTTGGATAACTGAAAAACAATGTGCTGGAGACAGGTATCAGAAGGGTATCAATTATTACAGATATCAATTATTTGCGAGAAAGTTAAAAAGATACATGCTGATCTTATGAAAAATCAAGCAGGAACTAGCCAGGAAAGCGAAGTGTTTAAAGCCAGCTATTTTTTTTACGTGAGAACGGATTAATCATTTTTACATTACTTCTTATGGAAAAGGTTGGTTTGGTATACGTCCTATTCGGTATAAGTCTAAACATCAGGAACGGATTAAGGTCGTATACCGAGGTTCCACTGTAATATTTATTTTATCAGGAAATGCTATTTCTGCAACAGCAGTCCTGGTTAACAGCTTACCAGTCTGACTGATTGTGTGACAGAAGCAAATACAAACAAGCACAGACGCGGCGCGTTCGTATTGCATGTTTGAACAAGTCACCGACAA
This sequence comes from Centruroides sculpturatus, assembly GCF_000671375.1. Lineage (NCBI taxonomy): Eukaryota > Metazoa > Arthropoda > Arachnida > Scorpiones > Buthidae > Centruroides > Centruroides sculpturatus. The sequence continues at coordinate 28,150 of NW_019386239.1, read as the reverse complement.
GTGTGTATCTCGTCACAAAAAATTGTTTCGGTTTAGTATGTACTACCATTTTATTATAAATAATTTTATAACAATATATTGATGGGAGAAAGTCGATAAAATAAATTCAATTTTAAAAATGCTTGGCGGGCCGCATAAACATGTTTAACGGGCCGCGTGTTGCTCATCCCTGGTGTCAAATATTCTGTTGATTTAATTATGTGATGTATAACATTTATGGTACGTTATTTTCAAGGATGACATTCTTTTATCATCTCTCCATCCGCAAACGGTTTCATTTTTTTGCCAGTATTTGACTGACAACAAAACTAGCCTTTACTGCCGTATTTGATAAAATAGCCTGATTTTTAAAAATAGCCTGTTGTTTTCCCAAGTTTTTCTCCATTTGATTAAACATATCTATCCGGAGTTGTCCTGTTAAGTTTTTATACTGTTGTTCATGTTTTCTATCGTAATGCCTTTTTATGTTATATTCTTTTAATGTCGACACAGTCTCTGAGCATA
>NW_019386239.1:0-26815 GCF_000671375.1 Centruroides sculpturatus | reverse complement strand
TACAGTAGAGCGTCGATTTTCCGAATCAATTGGGGACTGGGGTTGTTCGTATAACTGATATTTCGGATAACCGATTTATGTACGAAAAAATAATTTAACGTATCCGATGTTAAAATTTTTCTCCGTTGCGTGTCGCTTTGCGTTGAATTTCCGTCGATGTTAAGCCTAACAAAGACTATTGTATCGTTAAAAATTATTTTTTTCTTTTATACAAACAAAATAAATATATTGAAAAATATAAAAACAATAAAAAATTATACTTCAGATGTTAATTTAGTATTTAAAACGTAAAATATTTGAGTAGCCCAAGACATAGCCAAAGATTAAAGCTCCACAGCACTGGCGAAAATTTAAATTTGCCGACTGGAAATCTTTCGGATGATTGACTTTCGGAAAATCGACGCTCTACTGTATATAAAATAGATATTATTATTATAAAGTATTTTGTGAATACATCAGCATTTTCATGGTACATTACTACTGTATATTCATTTTTTTAAACATATACTAAAACGGATTTGATTTTTCTTATTCGTAATTATTAGTACAAAATATCCCAGAAATTTTTAAAATCTTCATTAAGTTCAACTCCACTCGAAATATAACACATGACAACCCCTCTATCGCCTCACCTACACCTACATGATCTTTAACGTTCTAAATATAAAGCATCAATTCTTTATATATGTTACCGGTAAAGCTCGAAATCCGTTAATTGTGCACATTAACTAGGGTGATCCGTTAAAGTTGCTAAAATTGTTCTATTTCTCAAATTACCTAGGTAATGTGCACAGTATCTAGGTAATCTGCACATTATCTACTAGGCACTCGATAAAGTGAAAATAAGATTTTTGCTGGAACAACAGCAACGTTTCTGTACGCTTAAATTAACATAATGTTATTTATTTAATTTTCAATATCTAAAGTTAATACAATCAAACAATCAACAAATTAGTTGATTGAATCAATCATCAATCAATTAAAAAAACTACAATTAGGGAAATGAATTTGCAAAACATATGATAAAATTGTACTTACTTATTAGTGCAATCTAAAGATTGGTGACACTTTGAATTACATGGCAATTGGTTTTTGCGACAAGCACGCCTATTTGTGGCACATTTAGATTTGCAGTCACATTTTCTGAAACCCTGCCCAGTACCAAGGGATTGTTTTATTGCTGTTTGACGTAAAGATATTTCTACAGCAGGGACATCCATCTTTTTTCGTTAAAAATCTCTCTTTGCAAACACTGAATTCAGATTTTGCATACAATTGTTTTAAAATACCTGTTTTAGTATCAAGTTTATAAAAGCCATCCTCTGTTTTACTAAGAACTACAGCTAAAATTGAACGTGCTCTGTCTTCTTCGGGTACTTTAATTCTCACAGTGACTCCTTCATCGACGTTTGGGTGCTTTGCATTAGAAACTGCTAACATTTTCTTTGCTTGCTTTTCTAAACATTTCTTGGTTTCATCACGCTGTATTTTCTGATGCATATTTTTTTTTACAGATGATTCACACAATACATTCTTACCATACCTTCCCTCTTTAGGATGTACTTCACCACAAACTGCGTGAACAAACATATCACACGATTTACACTTGTGAGCACTTGATGCTGTTTTTTAGCAAACAATACAGACTATGTCTCGTATAGTGCTCTTTACAGGCTCTGTACGAAACTGTGATGGCGATTCTGCTGAAGTTGAGATCTGAAGTCATCACTGAGTTCTGCTGAACTCAGTGATGACTTCTTCAACTTGCAGAGGTGACTCCTTGAAGGTGCAGGGTAACTGAATATTCTTCGTGACTGTATCATCAATCAACGGTATAGAAGGCAGTTTAAAATTATTATCGATAAATTCTTGTATTTCTATAGGTGATTCTGTAGAAGCAGGGGATAACGGAATGTCCTCTTGAGTAAGATTTGACTGTGATCTCATAATCACAGTCTCTTGTGAATCTTCTAATTTTTCTACTCTTCCAGTCTTCTTCTATTATACCACAAAGTGTATTACATTCGATAAAAACTGAAGAAGACCTTGAAAAATTAGAAGATTGATGCAAAAACTGATGCACGTTCAATTTTAGCTGTGGTTCTTAGTAAAACAGAGGATGGCTTTTATAAACTTGATACTAAAACAGGTATTTTAAAACAATTGTATGCAAAATCTGAATTCAGTGTTTGCAAAGAGAGATTTTTAACGAAAGAAGATGGATGTCCCTGCTGTAGAAATATCTTTACGTCAAACAGCAATAAAACAATCCCTTGGTACTGGGCAGGGTTTCAGAAAATGTGACTGCAAATCTAAATGTACCACAAATAGGCGTGCTTGTCGCAAAAACCAATTGCTACGTAATTCAAAGTGTCACCAATCTTTAGATTGCACTAATAAGTAAGTACAATTTTATCATATGTTTTGCAAATTCATTTCCCTAATTGTAGTAATATTTTAAACCGTTTGATTTTTGTATTAAAGTTTTTTTAATTGATTGATGATTGATTCAATCAACTAATTTGTTGATTGTATTAACTTGATTCTTTAGATATTGAAAATTAAATAAATAACATTATGTTAATTTAAGCGTACAGAAACGTTGCTGTTGTTCCTGCAAAAATCTTATTTTCACTTTATCGAGTGCCTAGTAGGTAATGTGCAGATTACCTAGATACTGTGCACATTACCTAGATAATTTGAGAAATAGAACAATTTTAGCAACTTTAACGGATCACCCTAGTTAATGTGCAGATTAGCTAGGTAATGCGCACATTAACGGATTTCGAGCTTTAGCGGTAATATATATACAAATTGCCATTGTATATTACGGTCTTTAACCATTAGTCATCCTGAAATAATTAATGAAATAAGAATATTTATTTTAAGCTTTTGTGTCCTTATTATACAATATTCTAGAACAGATCGTATTATTAGGATTTATTAGACCGGTGTCTAAGTCCTGCAAAAAAAGGAAACATTCCTGTTTTAAAGATTTTTTTCTGGATATGTTTCCTCATTTGACATAACTTGCACACCGGTATAATAAGTTCTAATTATACGATTTGTGCTAAAACCATTTAATTAATAAAAAAGAATAATAAAGAATTCCTGACAGAAAAAATCCAAATGCGATTGCTCCAAGCTATTGTCCAAAGTTGCTGCAAATAAATGCGTTGGAATGATGTTACACTAGCTGAATTTTAATTAATGCTAAATAAATAGTACAGAACACGTTTATTTTTTTTGATTTATACAAATATGAAAAACTTTCATGAAAACCTTGCTTGTAGCATTTACATTTAAGAAACTAAAAACTTTCCAAAAGAAGTTTACACCTGTATAAAGAACAAACAGAAACGCGGAACATTACAGTAAATATCATTAACACGTGACTGTTATAAATTATGTCGTAACATGACAGTGCTGCATTTTTTTTATTTTTTACAATATTTAAATATAAGGTTTCTACTGTTCAAAATATGTGGCTTCAATTGTTAAGAAAAAATTCTGTTGCAAAAGTTAATATAATCGAGGCGAGTTCATAATTATTATTAATAATAATCAGCGCAAAGTCCAAACGGTTAGGAGTTGAAAGTTTAAACTTGGTACACAGTTAGGATACGTCACGAAAACGCACAATTTTTTCAAGGGATTTTTCAACATTTCCCCCACGGGAGAGAGGAACGAAATTACGACTTACACTTTTATCAACAATGAAAGTGTTAAGTAAGAATGGAAGTGTCAACAATGGAATTGTTAAGGTGAAGCAACGTTCAAGATGCAGATGCAGTTTTTTTCGTTTTTCATGAAATCAAATTTATTTTTAGAACCATATAAAAATTCTCTAATTAGTCTGGTAACAAGTGGACCCAATTCTTACTTTCAGTGAAAACGGGTAAGATTGGCTATAACGTAATAAACTTAATCTTCGCTATCGTTACTTTTGCCCGAGCAACGCCAGGCCTACCTGCTAGTTTCGTATATAATATTTTCGAACGAACTACGAGGATTAATTTTGTTTATTCGAACACTGCAAAGGAGAAATAGTATGATCTTCACAATTTTGAAATAAAAGTGCTGCAGTCTATTGCACAAATCATCTTAAATGTGTAGGAAAATTTTTCGCAATTATAGTGATTAGCCGATTATTATTATTTTATGACCTTAACAATTTTCCGAATTTTTAGATTGAAATTACTGTTTTTGGAAGTACAGTATGGCATCGATTATCCGACTCAATTGGAGACTCAGGTTGGTCGGATAACTGAAAAATCGGATAACCGAAAAAAATGAAAAAAATACATTATTAGTATAGTATATTAGTATATTCCATGTAATTAGTATATTAGTATATCGCTATTAACGAACTTCGCATTGAATTTTCATCGATGTTAACCTAATAATTTTTTTTTAAATCATAATCGTCGCTATCGTATCGTTAAAAATTATTTGAAAATTATTTTATTGCTCGCAAAACAAACAACCACTCATAATTAGAAAATTAAGTATGTTTAAATACTGGCCGCCCTTTGATGGTCGAGCCATGTTGCCAGCTAAAACACGCAAAAATTTAACAAAAATAATATTAAAGTAGCCAAGACGTAGCCAAATATTGTAGCGCCACATCACTAGCGGACATTTGAAATTTGCCAACTAGAACGGTCGGTTAACCGATGTGACGGTTAATCGGGAGTCGGATAATCGATGCTCTTACTGTACCTGAAAACCTTGCATTAACATCTTTAAGGTTTAATCAACCTACTTTTATTTACTTAATGCAGTTAAAAATGTATCGAGTAATGCATAAAAATATCAACGGATTTTCTTATTGATAGATAAGAAGCGAACAACTAAAATACTTTAATTAAAGACACGGTGTGTCCGAAATAAATAAATAAATTCTTCAGTAGATATAAAAGGACCTAAGATGTCTGTAAGATCCATGAATTGTAATTTTAGTGTTATAAATTTTAATTGGTTATTTTCTCTGTTTTTAAAGGAATGTTTTAAACCTGATGGCCAAATAGCCTCTAAAGAAAGGTCCGCTCGCCACAAGTGTGTTCTATAACACGATATAAATATAAATGGGGTTACCAAAAAACATTTTTTGAACAGACTATGTTTTTAATTAACTTAGAAAAAATTCCATTCCGACAAAATTCTCCAAACTGAAATAGTGTTTATTAAGGCAGTGTACTTAACCTGGTTATCATAAAGAAGAATTTCACAAGTACAAAAACTGCACGTGGATTAGTTGACTTTTCCACTCGAGAGTGCTCTGAAACTGGGTGCAATATAATTATTGTACTTTATTTCCAAACTCCTGAAATTCGTTATAAGATATATATATGCAAATTAAGTACACAACGGTGCCAAGATTTATCATGCAGATGAGTTTTAACTTAATGGGAGTTTTTTCTTAAAAGCATTATATTAATAACAATATTAACAAGACCTTTGGTTATAAATTGTCCAGTAATTTTGTTTACAAAGACTTTTGAACATTTAATTGGGAAGCAATTTGAAAAAAATTCTGGGACTTATAAACTCCCATTGTCATGCGTTTGCTTGACTGTTCTTCCTTAATTTCAAGAAGGATATCAGATAGACAAAATTAGAGAGCAAGAATAGAAAATCGTGTGCAGGAAGCCCCGGTTAACTATTATTCACAATTTGCATCGTAAGTAGTGATAATGTTGTTTAGATTCAATTATTTTCAAAAATCAAAAGGAGTTAGATAGATGATTGACATGACTCATATTCTAACGCGAAAGTATGATATGCAGGGACTTGCTAATAGGATAATAATAATGTACTGGTGCAAGCCACTACTAGTTTAAGATAGAGAGCATATAATTTAAATTTTAAAAAGATTTAAAAATATGATAAAAAAATTGCAGCCTGGCATTGAGATGATGTCAAAATAAATAATTGCATGTTCTTTATAATAATTACTCTGTATTTCGTTATGAAATATAAATGAATCACCAAACTATATATTTTACTTTCTCTCTTAGGTAAATCGTTTCACGTTGTGGATGGGTTCAATTGTACTGATGTCACTCTCAATACACCGCACGAATGCGTTTATAACTGATCCTTCGCCAAATAAAAACGTTATTTTTTTATATTCAATTTTTGCTCCGTATGCTTGGATAATTGGACAAACGTGGATGTGCATCGACTTTACCAATGGTAACGGAGGTAAGTACAATTTTAAATTTAATTAGGTTTTTACTTAATTAACATCGAAAACCTGAAAAGGAAATATACGTAGTAGGAACCGTTGTTGTACTTGAAACTAATGTAGGGTTTTGTTCGAAACTGGATTTAGAAATACATTTATAGTAAAAGTATTTTTACAAGTTAATAAACTTGTTTATAAAACAAAAAATTTATGATAGAACAAGAATAAAGAAAATTTATGGCACTGTACATTCTACAACATCCCACCGGATTATTCCTAGAGTGAAATCTTAGTTATGCTACTGATATAAACTTATTTGTAATTATTTTATCAAATTTCAATGATTTTAACTTTTTATTATTAAAAAAGTTATATTGTTAGTAGCAGTCCATTTATATAACTGAACCTTATAAAATTTAAATGCATCTGTTATCAATGGTCTGAAAAAGAGTACAAATATCCTATGTGTGGGTCAAATTATGAAGATTTCTTATAGTTAGACAATGTGAAAGAAAACTAAGTAGGTAAAACCACTAAATACTGGATTTCGGTCGCGTATGTCTACTCACTATTGGATTGATCTCTATTCTTCAGAAGCTAATCATTAAAAAAATGTAAATATTAATTATGTTATAATATATTAAAATTAATATAATTAATACTGAAAATTTTATAATTGTTTTAACTATGGTGACAAGTCCAACAGAGAGAAAAGATGTTATATAGTAGAGCTTCGTTTATCCGAATTAATTGGGGACTGGGCTGTTCGGTTAACTTATTCTTCGGATAACCGATTATGTATGTATTATGTATGAAAAAATACATTAACCTATCCCACGTTGAAATTTTTCTCTGTTGCGTTTCGTTTCGCGTTGAATTTTCGTCGATGTTAAGCCTAACGTAAACTTTTTAAAATAATAATCGTGGCTATTGTATCGTTAAAATTTATTTCTTTATTTTTTACAAACAAAATAAATATATTGAAAAATATAAAAACAAAAAAATTATACTTTAGAAATTAATCTAGTATCAAAAACGTTCGATTCAGCGCAACACACAGTCGTCAGAAAAACACCACATAGAAGTGCTAGTGCTGCAAGCTAAAACACACGCCATCAAAAAAAATATTGGAGTAGCTCAAGATATAGCCAAAGATTGCAGTGCCACAGCACTAGCGAAAATTTAAATTTACCGACTGGAATTCTTTCGGATAACCGACTTTCGGATAAACGACGCTCTACAGTATATATTTCGGTAAAAATATTAATTCTTATATAATTCAAATATTTTCATATCGGTTGAGTGGCAAAAATGCATATTTCACATCATGCCATAATATATAAGCTATAATTTATATTGCTTCTTGACATGTAAATATGAATAATTTGCTTATTAATATTAAAGATTTGAGCGCATCATATGCCAAAGACAAAATTACATATTTCTTTAATAATAGCAACAGACGAAAGTTTTTTAAGTACACAATTTGAAAGTCCATGCTTTGATGAAAGAATGCAACTTATTAATAATATATTATCAATTAGCCTATGGGTGTCTCCCAAAAGGAATTTATATAAAAAATTAGCCCCGGTACCTTGACATGGCCAGCCAGTTCCAATAACACAAATGTGAGACTAATCGGGGGTAGGATGTTTACGAGGATGTCCNTGTGGCGCTGCAATCTTTGGCTATATCTTGGGCTACTCCAATATTTTTGTGTTGGCATGTGTTTTAGCTGGCAGCACTGGCACTTTTTGTGTGGTGTTTTTCTGACGACTGTGTGTCGTGCTGAATCGAATGTTTTTGATACTAGATTAACTTCTAAAGTATAATTTTTTTGTTTTTATATTTTTCAATATATTTATTTTGTTTGTAAAAAATAAAGAAATAATTTTTAACGATACAATAGCCACGATTATTATTTTAAAAAGTTTACGTTAGGCTTAACATCGACGAAAATTCAATGCGAAGCGAAACGCAACAGAGAAAAATTTCAATATGAGATAGGTTAAAATATATTTTTCGTATATAATCGGTTATCCGAAAAGTAAGTTATCCGAACAACCCCAGTCCCCAATTGATTTGGATAAACGACGGTCTATTGTATTAATATTAATTTCACAATTATTAATACTACAATAATAAAAAAATAGGAAAATTATTAATTTTTCAACATTTAGATGCTAAATGTTCTGAGTTTGATTTTTAGTTTATTCTCTTCGTTTCACCAATATAAAAACTTGGAATATCACCTGTGCATCCAACGACGCACAAGTGACGCATTTTTCTTATAATGAGTCCTTTTTAATACTGTTTATAATCATCGCATCGGATAATCTATTATTTTCAGTTGAAGCCGGTTTAATTTGATTTTGATTAAGAATTTTATTATAATTATTATATATGTTTTAGAGTTTTAAAGTTATTTGCATTCCTTATGTTAGAACGGAAAGAAAAATTGATTTTTCGCGTATTTCTCTACGATACAATTACGTAAGAATTTGATAAATAGTACTATTATTGTCTTTCGATTTATCTCCTGTTATATTTACTTTGGAAAAACTTTATAGAAAGAAAGATGCAATGTAGTGGTTGTTTATAATTAAAACTTACAAATAATGCGGCAAAATTTTTGTACAATAGCAAATATCATAACCAGGGGCGAGGTGAAGTTTTGATTCTTTGTAAATATAAAAGTAAAAGAAAATAAGTATAATTAAATTTTTGTACGACAATTGCACTTAAACACACACATATACAGTTTCTTAATTAAACTTTATCTAGAGTAGTTCACCGGTGATTACAAAACTGCACTTTTGCACTATCCTATTATCCTACATTACTGACAGGAGAAATGTATTACACTGCAGGCCAAAAGTTCTTAGAACACTTGCATCTTAACGCGGAGTTATGTTTTTAAATTGATTTTTTGAATTGTGGATTAATTTATTATTACTAGCAAGTCAACAGAATTTTAAAGTGAGATGTGTTAGAATTTAAAATTTATTCCATTTTATTTTTAGAAACAAAAGTGAACAAAAGTTTTTAGAACTGTTTTTTACTTACAAGAAATTGCAGAAAATTATGTATAGTAAGCTAACAATTGATGACCTGTCCCACTGCTTTTTTTCTTTGCAACATTTAACGACCTGGTAAAAACTGATTTATAAAGATTTACAAAAACATTTGCATGGAAATTATCAGAAAAGTATTGAGTGCACACTTAAAAATGTTTACAATAAAGTAGAAATGCTGTTTCAGATACTTCATATTCTTCCTTGCACTATACTTTTTTTTTTATGAATTTGATTATCAATTGTCTTTAACTATCTATGGCACCCAGAATCATTACAATGCCATGGTTTTATTTATACTACACAAACAATAACGTTTTTAATAACTGAATAAAATTAAATTGAAGTTGGAACGTTCTCTGATATGTTGTTTGCAAATTCAAGACGATGAAATTTATGGTTATCTGTCAATGGCAGGTCTTACTTTAGTTTTCTTATAAATAAAATTGTTGCTAGCCATAAATCAACAAATAATTGCCAAAAATCTTTTAATTTGAGTTTGCTTTGACTGTTCAGTTTGATACTTTGACTGTTGAGAATATGGTCTGTTGACATTTCCTTATAGACATGAAGCTCGTGTTGCTTATCCGCACCCAATATGCTTGCTTTTTTTCAAACTTTTGGTATGCTGTATATATGTTTATAGATTTGAAAATCACTTTAATCTTACTTAATCGGTTGATTTTTCACACAGCTTATCCAAGTTAAGTGACACAGGACTTTATTGCATTTAGCTTTTAAAGAAATCTTTACATCAAATGCGTGAGAACGTATAAATAACTTGAAACAAACAAATTCCAAAACACACTTTTCAANGTTGAATGTTGAAATTTGGTACACAGTTCGGGTACATCACGAGAATGTACACTAAGGTGAGATTGTTCGAAATTTCTTACCGCGAGGGAATGGGAAGGGATAAAGGATTACCATGAAGAATTTGGCTTTAACTGTACAATTTTAGACGCTGATTTTTGCTGATTTTTCACATAGCTTATCCAAGTTAAGTGACACAGGACTTTATTGCATTTAGCTTTTAAAGAAATCTTTACATCAAATGCGTGAGAACGTATAAATAACTTGAAACAAACAAATTCCAAAACACACTTTTCAAAAAAATTTTTGATTTTTTAACTTTAGTGTGTTAGGAATAGCTTTGCCCTCCTCAAAAAAGTTTAAAAATGTCAAAAATTTGTGCAAAATGTGTTTTGGAGTTTCAAATTATTTTTAGGTTTTCACGCATGTATGTAAATATGCAAATTGTGTTCTGTAAAATATTATTGCTTATCACAATTATGTCATCACTTATTATTTTTCCCTTGTTCTTAATAGCACTGAAGAGGTGCTATAAACTTGTATTAGTCCAAAACGCATTTGATGTAAATATTGCTTTAGAAGTTTAATGCAACAAAGTCCTCTGTCATTTAACTTGGACTAGCTGTGTGAAAAATCAATTTATTAGATTTGAAATTCACTTTAATTTTAGAAACATTCAAAATGTATATGGCTAATTTTTGACTTCTTGTGTAATTGTTTTTCATAGTGAGTCCTGTAGCAGATATCAGGGCCGGATTAATCCATTTTGGGGCCCTAGACATTTTCTTCTTACCGGGCCCCCTTCCTCTCCCACAAGAAATAAAGCACACAGCTAATATAAAACAATAAATAAAACAAAACTAAATAATGTGATAAACTAACACAAATATTAAATTTTTATTTAAAAAATATTTAATCTACAACAAAAATTTTAGTTTTTCTAGAAAAGTTTGAACAGTTTTATAAAATATTAAAAAATTGAAATTTATTTTATTAAATGTCTAACAAAAGTTGTTATACAATAACAATATTACCTTAAAATATTAATTGTTTGAATTAATTTTTTTGGTTAATATTTACATAATATAATATTGTACCCATGAAAGGTAAATTGAATAATGAAAGAGATAATTTAAATAAAAGCCAATATAGTTTAAAAAAAGAAAGTATATAAATATGAATAAACTTTATTTAAAAATTCTGTTATCTAGTCTTTAATTCAGCAAAATTATCAATTATTTCATCACAATTAATATTATCCAACGCATTTTGTTCGATGTATAAAAAGCTATAAAATTTAATTCTGATTCACTCAGTGAGTTTCGTAATTTTTTTACACGTTTTAATACTGAGAATGATCTTTCACCGGATGCATTTGACATAGACAAAGTTAAATATATTCACAATAATATTTCTATATTTGTAAATGTTGATACTAGTTTTGTGCTCGTTAATTTTTGGCTTTTGCAAATTAATTTAAATTGCAACAATTCCTCGTCTAATTCTTCTGTATCAATATCGCCACTGTACCATTTTTTTTAGGAATGCAGTATTAATTGATACGTCCTCGTCGTCGACGTCAGCTATGTTTGTATAAAGAATTTTAAAAATTTCATCAATACTTTCAAAATAGACAATTTAACCGAGCCCTTCTAAAAACCAGGCCGAAGACATTTGTTTCATGTCTATGCGATGATCCGGCCATGTCAGACATTTGCAGATAATAATTAGCTTTATTTCTTCTGATAAAGTCATTTTCCAACAAAAAGTATTTAATTCAAAGAAAATATATCTTATACATAATTAAAACAAAGAAATTAACATAAAATATAACAGAATAAACAAAAAGTTTCAACTGTTTAAAAATTTTTTGCCAGCATTGTATGATAAATTTACAGTTTGTACATTAAAAATAATCATGTAATAATTTATTTTATGTTACAGGTAGAATAAGAAAATTTTTGTCGATGGATTTTTTTGTGATTTTGGATCGTCTAAATGTTGCAATTTATATATTACATCCTTTTATTGCGATATACGTCATATCTTGCACTACAAAACCTCTTGATTTCTCGATGCTGACACTGGTAAGAAATTAAGTTATAAAACGAACACTTATTTTATTATGAAATTATCACTAAGCCGGGCTGCAATTTTTACTCATATAATTTAAATTAAATAAACTAAAAATATGTTGTCCATCTCAAAGTAGCATTGTCCTGCCCTTCTACACCAAGGTTTTCTTGTTCAGAACAGAGCAATGTCAGTCATCTATGTAACTTTACTCATAAAAAAATATTTCAAATGAAATCGCGTGACTTTCGGTTTTCGTCGGAAATTCGTGTAAAGTTAATTACGCCTTCAATATATCCACATGTGCTCTCGACTTTTCGTCTCTCTAATAACCTGCTCAAGAGTAGACATACGGACGACACTGTATTTATAAATTTACAATTTTTCAAATTGCAGTCCAATTAGCTTTTATTTACTTTACGTCGTTTATATTGTATTTACAGTAAAAATATAATCTGTTTTTTTCTTTACAGTGTATGCTATACGTATTCGTGATGTTCCTGTCGATAATTTTTTCCTTTCTCTTCTATCTGTTTCTTGAAGCACCGTTTAAGTCTATTGTTAACAATTTATTTTTTAAAATTGATTCAAATGAAACTGAAACTGCGAAAAACTAATATCAATTGTTAAACAATAAGAAGTTAAAAAATTTATAAATGTCAACAGGGTTGTACCAAATTGTATTATACTAAATATTTCATTACTTTCATTCGTTCACAGGACAGGAAATTAAGATTAATTATTAATTCTATGGAATACATTATTGTTATTTTGTAATATAATCGAAATGAGTTGATGATAAATATAATAATAAGTGCAGAGCCCAAACAGTTAGGAATTGAATGTTGAAATTTGGTACACAGTTCGGGTACATCACGAGAATGTACACTAAGGTGAGATTGTTCGAAATTTCTTACCGCGAGGGAATGGGAAGGGATAAAGGATTACCATGAAGAATTTGGCTTTAACTGTACAATTTTAGACGCTGATTTTTGCGTTTTGGCGGAAAATCTATATACATAATCCAGATTGATTGATAACAGTAATAATCTATATACATATTTATATATATAATGGAGATGAGTTTATAAAAATATTAAAGATAATAATAAGCGCAGAGCTCAAACAATAAGGAGATGAAACTTGAAATTGGTATACGGTTTGGGTAGGCCATTCGAATGCACACATAAAAGGGATTTTTGGAAATTCCTTTCCGCAGGAAAGATGAAGGGGATTAAGGATTACCCTGAAGAACTTCACTTCCACTGTACTATTTTAAATGCGGTTCTTTTTGCATTTCTGCGAGAAATCATAAATATTTTTAGACCAATCTTAAAAGTTTTTAAATTAATTAGTCTCGGAACAGGGAGAACCAAATTCTTGCACTAGGTTAAAATGAGTCATAACCAGGGAAAGATAAGTTATAATCTAATTTTAATCTTTGCAATTGTTACTTTTTTGCCGAGCAACGCAGGGCTCATCTGCAGGTCCATATATATAATCGAGATGGGTTGATAATAATAAGCGCAGAGCCCAAATGGTTAGGAGTTCTATTCTATTCTAATAAAAGACAAGAGGGGCTATCTGCGATTTAGTGCAGACTTTACCCCTGTATGAATAGGAAGGAAGAGTAAAAGAAAGTAAGAGTTAGAGAGAAGATGAAATAAAGGAAGATAAGAAAGTGTGAAATAAGCAACCACAAGGCCCCCACAGGACCCCATGGGCGCCTGCATCGCCTTTATTAAAACAATATTTACAGAGGAATACAAATAATTAACAGTAACATTTTTACATACAGACGCAATTAACAGAAGGATGCATATCTTTTGCATCAAAGTATATACAAACATATTAATGGATAAATAAATAATAATTGAACACAATGGATAAATACAGTTTTGGTTACATTATTAAACAGTAAATTTTTGCTTACATAATAGGAATTCGAATGGTTGGTTGAATAATTTTATACATATTTACAGTTATAACAGTTTAGAATGGGATGCAATACTTATTACATTAATGAAATATTAAATATACAACAGGTATAATTTTAAAGTAATACATTTAGTAATCAGTTGACAAAGAATTTTTGATGTAATCATACAGATCGAAATCCATAAAGTTTTAACAAGAAATTTTTACAAGATAACTTATAACTTAATAATCACACTATGTTATTCGTAGCACAATTGAATTTATATACATATAACAGTCTTTATTTTTAACATTTTTCTTTAATCTTCATCGCTTGTGAAGGAATTGTAGTTATTGTCGTCATCACTGTCATTAGTTTCTGTTGTATCTGTGTTGAGTATATTTAAATTCAGGTCACCAAACTGAGGTGCTAATGCACTACTGTCCTGTATAAACTTCTCAAATGCTTTAAAAAGTTTGTTATTCATTATAAGTTCGTTCTCGTTTGGCGGCCAGTTTTTCCCTTCTGTGATACATATTCTCTCGAAATTTTCTCTGAGAGTTGTGTATTTGGTACATTCGAAGAGGTATAGAGAATCTATTAAATCTAATATAACAGAGTTAATTATATTGAACTTGCTTAATTATTAAGTGCGTTAGATAATCTATTAATTAAAAATACATTTAGAGAAGTCTACGGTTTTTACTGTCTTATTGAACGAACGAATACGAATGGACCCTAGACCAGGGGTCGGCAGTTTGTCAAGTGAGAAGAGCCAAATTGTCATGAAAACAGGATAACAAAAGTACCAGAGAGCCGCATATTAATTTAAATGTGCGAAATATGACACACGACAGAAGCGTCTCTAGTGGCCGTTTTCGGCATAACGTTACAGGGATGGACGGACACGCGTTCAATGGTTATATATATAGATATGCTTCAAATGCTACCACTCTTATGCGACTCGTATTGATCAACGCTAGTGTGGTCATGTGCGGATGGAGAACAAGTCGAAGTTTGTTCGGCGGCTCTATCTCATAAACTCATAAGTTATAAGGCTGCGGTGAAATGAGGTGAGATGAAATTGGAGTTTATGTCCGAACAGCCGCAAACGTCTATGCAAAGAGCCGCATGCAGCTCGCGAGCCGCTAATTCCGACCCCTGCCCTAGACCATCGCTGACTGATTGCCCCTGGAAGTCGGCTTATTACACAAACACAGCTTTCCTATCATCAAATGTCACGGCACGCTACTGAGCTTTACTTCTTATAGCTATTTTTTATTTCTATTTTTCGTATTGCCTTTCTTTTGTAGGCGACAATTTACTTTTAATGTAATAAATATAATATGTATTAAGTTAATAAAATATGAATAATAAAACTGTTAATTATAAAATTTAAAAATTCTCCCTATCTTATTCTACAATGAAATTGTACTTCTTCATTTTGTGTAGTAGTATAAATTACTTTTTCTGATCTCCACTAAGCAATGCAAGACTTGTGAATTAAATTAAACCTCTATTTAGCGACAACATTTGTTTCACCATCAATTGGTTCTAAATCGAGTGAGATTCTACGTTTAAGTACGCTAAATAACTAATATAAAAGTTAAATTTTCCTGTAGTCTATTCGCATATTCTTCAATATCTTAAATTAAGATGAAACTGTGAATCATACACTATTATTATATCATCAACATATCTTGCATAATATTTAATACCTGTTATTTAATACCAGAATCTCGAAGTTAACAGGTATTAAATATTACGCAAGATATGTTGATGACATAATAATAGTATATGATTCACAAACAGTTTCATCTAAAGATATTGAAGAATATGCGAATAGACTACAGGAAAATTTAACTTTTACAAGCGAAGATGAACAACAACAAGAGATGAATTTCTTGGATATTGTTATAAAGAGAGGGGAAGCAAGGGTTTTGTTTCGTAAGTATGAAAAACCATTAATAATAATATAAACATTAATTATAAATCTTATAGTCCCATAGAGACTAAAAAGAATGTGTTTATCATGGAATTTAGGAAGATTTTGAATAGAGAAATTTACAATGCAAATATAGATATAGAAATAAAACAACTTTTTTAAAAAAGTTTCTGTTAAATGATTACTCGAAGTATATTCTTTGTAAGTGGTACAACTCTTACTTGAATTACAGATTTAATGTTAAAAATGAGATAAAAAATATTTATTATATAAAATTTCCTTATGTCATTAATATATTTGAAAAATATAAACCGATTTTTAGAGAATTTACTATATGCATAGTTGTTATTTAAAAGTCAAAAGTGATCAGTATCGTAAATAATGAAGATACAAATACGCATAAAGATCAATTCAAGATTGCAGGAGTTGTCTATAGAATTTTATGTACGTGTCAAAATCCAAATTATTACATTGGGGAAACTGGGAGAAAGCTGGAGTTGAGGATAAAAAATTCTTGAGACGGCAATCAGATTAGGGAGGATGGAATCAGCGTGGTTCCTACATTGTAATGAATTTGATTATAATATAAATAGGAAAAATGCTAAAATATTACATAAAATAGAAAATTGTATTGAAAAAAGAATTATTGAACACTTTTGCATTACCACGTAGGCAAATGTAATTAATTTAAATACCGGGATGAACGTTGATGCATGCTGGGAAAAGTTGCTGGTTATAAAACAAGAGCAATGATCACTAACTTGATGTATCCACTGATGAGGCCTACTAGAAAGGCAAAATGCATTTGGAGTATATCATTTATGGAATAAAAGTGTTGGTAATAATGAAAGTTTAGTTTGTTTCTCGTCATTTGTTTGTCTTTTTGACTTGTATTGTCCTCGAAGTTGGAAGCAGATCGAGTATTTTTAACTTGTTTTTAACTAAGAATATTTTAATTTCTAGTGGGTATTAAATGTTATCTGACTGAACTGTTAAATATTGACATTATAAAGAGGGATTAATTTGTTTTAATAAAATGTATATCTTTGCAAAAACTATTGTTTAATTCAGAGATATTTTTTTATCAACTTGTATATTAAACTAGCTTCAAGGACCCGCTTCGCTGGGTTTTTAAAAAGTAACGATAGTGAAGATTAAGATAATTACATTATAGCCAATCTTACCCGTTTTCACAGAATGCAAGAAATAGGTCCCCCGTTTCCAGACTAATTAGAGAATTTTTACGTCCAGTCAAACGAACTATTTTCAATTTTAACAATTTTCTGGAACGTTTACAATCGTTCTATAATCGAACCAATATTCGAATTTTAAGTTCGAATTTAATTCGAACAAATTCGAACAAAACATTCGAAATACAAAGCCACTTTCAACCACTTTCAGCCTCATATCTCCCACACCCTTATAGCTATCGAGACGCAACCACCCCTATGCACGAATGGAGACTTGGGGCTACTACTACATACAAACACCATCCACGTGCGATGTGTAGTTTTGGCGAAAAAGTGAAATATAGGAACATACATGTCCATTTATATATATATAGATAAGGATGTGTTAATGCGTAATATCTTGCATTGATATAGTATTAACAGCCTATTTTAAGAAAAAACGCCAAAATAATTTTTCCATTTTGAGCAGGAATAATCTGCGCAATGTTAAATAGAACATAATACAAATTTCGATCGAAAAGTCATGACGGTTACAAATCCACTATATACATTATAAATCCATTTTTGCTTTAAAATACTGCATTTTTACAAGATTTGTAATTGTTAAAAACGTTTCGTTACAGTTTGTACAACCAGCAGATGGTGAAGCGATCATGCAAGCAGTCTACCCATCTGGGGTTGCGGAATTAGTCTGCACATGATAAAAAAGCCACGGTAGTTACCGGAGATGTTTCAGCTGGATATATCGTGCCCTGTCCGTCATCCCGAATACCCTATTTTGGATATCGCCATCTTTGGATTCATGAGTTTAGGAAAAACCTCTTGAGGCTCACAGGCAGAAAGCGTTAAAACAAAGTGAACTATTTCTATATGAACAGTACAACATTCACAATATTAATTCTCAAAGAAATTTATTTATTACATTTATTAGTAGTATTATTATTTGGTATTCAAGCATATAGAAATGAATTTTTATGTGCTTGCAGGATAAATCACCTAAAAAAACTCCACGTGTGTATCGACCGGATTCACCGTGTTTCTAGGACTATATGCCGACTCCCCAACTAGTTTATACCAGTGTTTCCCAAACTTTTTTTGAGTCCTGGGCCCTTCTTTTCTACAAATATATACTCGACTCCTCCCCAACCATACCCGAACGCCTGTTGACCATTTTTCTCTTGGGTGCATGTACTTTTGGAAGATTACTGATCCAAGATTACTCTTATTGTTCTAATCGTGTATAAAAACGAAATATAGCGATCTGATGAATATCTATTCGTGTATACCAGTATTTCTCAACGGGGGCGATATCGCCTCCATGTGGGCGTTATTCCATGTTGAGGGGGCGATTAGTAACAATTTATATTTTGGGGGGCAAAAAACAATTTTCTGGGCGATATAGTAAAACATTATATTAAGAATAATTAGATATTTTATTCGTTATATCGTACAATAATTAAACAAATAACATTATACTAGTCATTAGTCTATTCAATGCAGTACGAATTTGGCGTTAGCATTGTCCCTCGGCATCTGAATTTTGTAGTGAAGGGGGCGACGATTCGTTAGAGGTTGAGAAACACTGGTGTATACAAACGCCACTTAGGATCAACTAGATCGAGATCAAACTAATCCGAGCGGAGAGTAGATAGTTTGGATCGAATACAAAATTTTAAAGATGACGATCTCCATGATTAATGTCAAGCCTTAAGTTGACTGCCAAGAAATATTTAACTGTCGAAATAAAAAATATTTTAAAGTTAAATGGTAAAAGTACAAACATCATTATTAAAATATCCAATAAACTGAGTAAAAAAAAAAGAAAGAATAAACCAAATTGGATATTCATCGATATAAATTACTGGTAGACAGATCGAGATTTGTAATTATCATAATTGTTGATTGTTGTTGAAGAGATTTCAATGCGATTTTGGTGAATGATTGCAAAAATGAAGAATTTCATTGGGTTCATTTTTATTTTCATGTTACTTTCAATAAAAATTAATGCGAGAAATATAGTTTACCTGGATTTGCTAAATTGTACTAGATTAGCGAATCAAAAAATAAAAATTTCAGATTCGATCCGAGGAAGAGAGAGGAAACAATACCTCTAATCAAGAGGACAAAGTTTTCCTATAGGATCAAAGTTTAGAAACAGAAGACTAGAAAAATAAAATTTCGTTTGAACTTTTTTCAAAAAAATAACGTTTTTCCTGAGTTGTATTTTCCAGTCACACGTGAGATATTTTTGAAAAATAAAGGAGTTTGCCAATGTGTAAAGAAAAGCAACAGATTTTGGATGAGAAAAATGTTAAAGATCACATAATTAAAAAGGATTTTATAAAGAAATAGTACAAAAATTTTATAGATAGAGACTGCATTCTCTGCGAACAGATAGAAGAAAAGTTATAAATAAAAAGCAGGCGATTAACGATTTTCGAGCAGAAAACATCACAGATAGTATAATAAATCTTAACATCGGTTTAAAATATGGTACATTCCAAGAATATCTCAAACTAAAACACTGAGGTAACATAAAACTTCATATAGACTATTATTTTAAGTACTTGTAATACAGGTGGTAATGATAGCATGTGCTATCGTTTATTTTGTAAATAAATTTATTCGATTCTACAAACAGCAACTAGAAACATGAACTCGTGACTTAATATTGCAACACATCAACAAAGAGAAACTGAAGAGATTACAATTTATATCTGAAATTGACAAAGACAGATCTTACTCGATGCGCAAAAAAATTATTTCTTATTTACGATTAGAATTATTTTTATCTTTACAACGATAAAATTGATAAATACATGCAAACATAAGGCAATTTTACGGCAGATTACGGCACATAACCCACATTGTCAGAGAACTACAAGTCTAAATTTAAATATGATCAACACCTGTATATGAAAGAAATTCCGATTTCGAACTTTATATCCGATTTAAAGTTTGATACAAACGAAAAAGAAATGGCCGAATCTGAAATGCGGCAATTACTTACAATTTCAGAAAAACAAATAAAAACAAAGTTGAAACAACCTAAGTGTTTNCAATCAAATTTACAAATAGTATTCTTGGGTATAGCGATTCCTTTTCGTAAGGAACAGTACATAAGTATTCCGAAGTGATCTTCATCACAATATTCAATAGAGAATTATACATTTCCATTAAAACAATTTTTGACCATACAAATAATTCTGTGTTAGTTCAATTTTTTTTATTAATATTCCAACTAGAAAAGAAATGGCCGAATCTGAAATGCGGCAATTACTTACAATTTCAGAAAAACAAATAAAAACAAAGTTGAAACAACCTAAGTGTTTCTTTTCCTTCACGAAAAGAAACAAGTAAAATAAAAAAATCCGATTGAAACTACTAACAACTAATCATAAGTGTGACGAAAATCTGGACAAGACTGAGAAACAACAAATGAAATTGAAAAGAAGTAAGTATTAATTGATACTACATATCACACTGTCTTCTATCGGTATTATCATCTGTTTGTATGGCTAACAAAGAAGATTTACTTTCAACTAAATTAATTATACTGTTATTTCCTGAATATCGGATGAAAACAGTTAGGAAAATTGAGAAAATTTGTTGACATACGCTTGGGGTCCGTGTAACCTGAAAAAGAACAAAAATGACGAAACATTCCTTTACAGTTCAGTTTATGGCAAAGTGAAAAATTTAGTAACGAGTAGCGTAAGATTCTCGGAAAACAAGTTTAAACTGTGTGTGATGGCATACGTTACGAGATTTTTTAAAAACTTCGGTTTTTATAACAATTAATATAAAAAGGTTTAATTTTAAGGTTATGAATAGGTTTTATGAAAAAAAAAACAAGTAAATGCTAATGATACATTGTCTGACCAAACTCGTGATAAGACACGTGCACCCTCTTATCTGTCTAAAGATCATGTCACACTAGTGCCCTGTGATGGTGGAAAAATACACAAAGATGGTTTGAAATTATTCGATGGTCGGAATAAAACTATCGGAAAAACATCGATGTTTTTAATATATGCCTGAATTTTAAAAAATCAAAATAAAAATCTAAAATGCATAAAGAAATCAAAGTTTAAAAGAATAAAAAATTATAAAAGGAACGGAATGTTGATATGTGTTTTAATTACCATGTAATTATCTTTTCTGAATAATTGGTTTGATGGCTAGTGGTTGGCTGATTGCCTGTTCTTACTATAGTTTACTGCTAGAGACCCACTCATCACATAAAATGTATTCAATTTTTACAAAATAAAAATGTATTACTATACAGAATTTTAATACACTGCTTTATTTTGCAAAGTTTGTAATTTAGTGACAAAAAGTGAATTTTAAACCAAATACATGTTTAAATGCTTGGGCTTTATACAACTCCTTTTTTAGTTAAAGTGTTTCGTGCTTTTGAGAAAAGCTACTCTGAACGTACAGTTTGTTGCAGGTATGCATAAGTGCTTCAAAGCCAACTGGCATAAGCTGTGATTAAATTTTTCAAGAATTTTCCAAAACTGTTTTTAATCTTTTTTAATTTTTAAGTGAGCATTAAAGTATGTCTTTAGGTATGAGTGCAATCTTTAGCTATTGACACTGTTAGGAAATTATACGGTTGTGTCAATATTTCTATTTGCCCAAATGTGGCCAAATATTTGCGCTCCGTCACACTGACGTTTTTCACGGAACGCAACAGCTAGCATTCCGGTAGTAGAAGTGGATATATATAGCATCTATAAACTGTCATTAGTTATATTACCGTATTTAAATGAGAAGTTTAATCTCCTAATTGAGATTAACCACCGGTGGCCAAGCAGTTCCGTTCCCTGAACACTGGGAGTTTGGTTGTGCGTTAAAGTTTGTCATTGTTTGTCCGAGTATTATCCACGTCTGTAACGCTTGAATAGGGGCCAGTTACCCTTAAAAAAATTCATCCGGGATGTATTCCTCCCTAGGCAGTTCGCCCAACTTAATAAAACTAACATAACAATCTGGTTCAATTAATACCTTCAAACTTGGCACTGCCACACTTTGCTCGTTGTCTTAATAAAATGCTGGCGCTTTTTATATGGGACAAGTAGAATATATGGGACAAAGTTATTTTGGACAAATATATGGGACAAGTTTTATTATTTTACAGGGCGCTGACGTCTTACTGAATAACGGAGAATAAGGAATATTTTTCTGCTGATATCTGTTGTGACAATTCTGGAACGAAAACGGATGGACAGTAGAGAATTACAGAAAACACCAGAACATGAAAACATCGATGTTTTATCTATTAATCAAACATTTAAATTCAACGGTTTTGATGCATCGCAGGCCAAAAACGTCGATGCTACATCGAAGCTTCAATACATCGCAGGGCATTACAGGGCCGTCCATAAGTTACGTAAGGTATTTTCGGGTGGGTGAGGGTCAAAGATTTCTTACTATTTCTTACTCAGGGGTAAAAGGATAATAAATCTCGTCTTACGTAATATTTTTATTTTTATTTTTTGATGTGTTGAGTGATGGCGTTTTGAATTTGGCTTCAATTTGGCAGTTTGTATTAAGAACGCTCGTTGTCTCGTGTGATGTGATAGAGTGACACATTTCTTGTCATTAGGGAAAGGCCCCGTGGTGGTTTCGCTCTCTTGTTTTTTATTTTAATAATTGCACCACTCCTATGGGTGTATAATGTGACGTAGAGTCGGTATCTCTTTGACACCGCGTCAGGATATGACATCACCGAGTCTCTCAGGACTAGGAAAACGCGACCTTACGTCTCGCGAGCGGTCGCGGGTAAGCGGTTGAATTCCGTGTAGAGGTGAGAAGAGAGAAACGAGGAAGTGATTCACTCGGATTCCAGATTAATTAATAAACAATAACAAATTTATTTTAGCGGGCAGGAGTACACGTTATACGATCTTGGATTTATGCATATCCCTATTTTCTTAAATTTAACTGGCGCGAGAGATAGTTTACAAACGACTCGCGTGTGGATAAATACCTTATAACTGAGTCGAAGATCGATGAATGGATACACCGTCGATGGAATGTTCGAGGTTCGAGGATATTTAGGGTGTCTGGTAACAGGAGCAACTCCAGGGGAAGGTATCCAACTTGTGTTGAGGCACTTAGGCGAGTACAATATTCTTAAGATAAGGTCGGTGGAGGCATCGTATTTTGCACGGTATAAACTCTTGAGAAGGCGAACATGGGAGGACGACTGACTTGATTTGTCATCGCTCTCCTTTGTTATTTGGGTTCCTTCTGGGTTTTTCTATGAGGTTAGAAGTCTGTTATTAATGGCCTGGCGTCCAATACTGGAACTTTATTGAAAGTTCCGAGTGACACACTACTGACTAGATGGATCATCCTCAACAAGAAACCAAATTTGTGGAAATTAATTTTTATGGATTTTACCCTATCTTTTGATAAACTGATTGAAGTTAGACAATTGTATTCCAAAATAATTAAAATTTGAAATAACACTTTATTGAGGGTCTGTTCGTTCCTCACAATAATACTAAGAATACATAAACCAAAATACATCATGCAAAGTAAACATAAAATTAGTATTCGGCTTTTAATAAAAACTAAAATGTAAAACTAGAAATTATAAATTATAAATAGTCTTTCCTTTTCGTCCGTGTTTCCTATCTATTGCACGAACACAATGAGGAAAAGTTCACCTTTCTTCAAATTTTCTAGCAAGATTGGTAAATTCCTCCTTGATTGGTACATAATCTTTTGCCAACGCATGCCAAATAGCTACAGTTGATCTACTCATTCGAAATGCAAAAGCTTGAGAAATTTGATAATCTGTATCAAGTAAATACCTAAAAATATTAAACAAATCACTTATCACGAATTAAA
This sequence comes from Centruroides sculpturatus, assembly GCF_000671375.1. Lineage (NCBI taxonomy): Eukaryota > Metazoa > Arthropoda > Arachnida > Scorpiones > Buthidae > Centruroides > Centruroides sculpturatus. The sequence continues at coordinate 2,748 of NW_019386239.1, read as the reverse complement.
AGTTTTATATGTTATTTAATTTAAAGTATGACGAGGTAAACTTTACGCCTATTTTTGATTTGACTTTGGCATTCGACACTTTAAATAGAGACCTTTCGTGGAGACAGCTTTTGAAGATTGGTTTCAGTTATAAATTTGTAAATTTTTCATCTAGTTATATACTAATACAGAGGCATGGTGTCTGGTAAAGAAGGTACAGTACGTCTGATTATTTTTTTACGTTAAAAGGTGTGAAACAGGGTAGTGTATTGATCCCAATATTGCTCAATCTATATTTATATCCACTCGTAAGTAAATTGAGTGCTTCTGAATTAGTAGGTATTGATCTTTTGGGAACGGAGGTGAAAATTTTGACATACGCTACTGATTTTGGTGATTTGTGGCAGACTCGACTATGGGGCTACAGAAAATGATTGACTTTTTGGAAAATGCACAACAGAAGTTGCAACTTTCTGTTAATATTGATAAATCCAAAATTGTGTATTCCGAAATGGAGGAAAACATTCTATAAATGAGAATTGGTTTTTACAAGATTGTAAAATAGTAGTAGTGTATGAGAATAAATATCTGGGTGTATTTTTCCAGTCTAACGGGCGTTTCTCTAAATATTTAAAGTATATTCATAATTAAGTAAGTATGGGAATAGACATGGTTATTAATGCGTGTGTATCTAGTAGACTGGTTCCCTGGAAAGACAAGTTAAAATTATTTGAGTGATTTATGCATTCAGTAGTGTTATATGGGTCCGAGATTTTTGGGTGTTGATTGGAGAGACAGAGATGATAATTTACAAATTAATTTTATCAAGTGTATATACTCGTTAAAAAGATGGATTCCATCGTATATTATATATTTGGAGTTTCAAAGGGTCCCTCTTTATTTTAATATAATAAAAATACTTTAAGATGGGTGTGCAAACAGGCTGTTAGTAAGCTTACCTAGTCTGCTAAATTATTATTAATTTCTCGAAGAGTAGCGTGGGGAGATCAAATTGTGTCTTTGTTGCAGAAGTTTGGTTATTGAAATGACCCGATAATGTAAAATGAAATTGTTGCCTCTGATATTTTAATGAGACTCTCAAATAATTATGTAAATCGGTTTAAAGATAGAGCGGCTAATTACAAATATAATAAGTAGTATCTGGATGTTTTTAATGAATGGGGGTCGGTGACCTATTTAAATTTGGAAAAACCATTTTCTATTGTATTGTATATGCATTGTTATATGTTAGATGTAATACTTTTAGAGGAATGATGTCCCCGTGTATGGATTATTGTGAATTTTATGATACCCGCGTCAATTTTGATGCTTTTCATGTAGTAGCTGAATGTAAGGCTCCAACTTCGGACAAACAAAGGTATTTTGGTGAAGATTGTTTTTCAGTTCAATCATATAAGCCAGGGGTGTCCAACCCGTGGCTTATGTCTTTTCATAAATTTTGTTATGAATAATTTTTCTTACTAGTGTAGCCTTTCCACACTGTGAAGGTCCAACGATTATACAGTTACTAGAATGTTTGAAATGCATACTCGTGTTAATCGAACTTATAACTTAAGCTTTAGTAAATTTATAATGCTTTGTTCTGCAAATTATCTCTCTAAATTTTAATATATTCTTTTTGTTCTTTTCTTTATAAACTTCATTCATAAGTTTATTCCTCGAACGAATAATATAAGAATAAGAACATTCCTCGAACGAATAATATAATTTATTACTAACTTCATTAATTATTTCATTCTCGTCGACAATTATAAAACCAAATTTTCCATCTCCTTTCCATACTTCGTCGTTAACTTTAAAATAACGTAAAACAATAGGGAAATTATCAGGAATATCGAAAGAAAAATTATTTACTGCAGCAATACATGTATCCAGAGACTTGTACAAAAGAGGAGAAACAGAATAATTTCTATCTCTGTCGTAAGTAATAATAAAACCATATGTCTCCATGATTGCAACTTTTAATCTTGGTATTAAAAATAAATTCTAATGTTCCTTAAAACTATATTTATATCAAAAGCCGACCAATCGTATATCTTCTATAAAATAATTCTTAATCAAAATAAAAATTACTTCATAAAGTGAATTAGAAAATATAATTAATTTTTAAAAACATTTGATAATTAAACTTGTTGTTAAAATAAAATTAATTTAATTAAAATCTGTAATTAAGATTTCTCTTAAAAAATTAATATTGTAAATTAATTTTATAATAATAAATTTGATAATTAGAAAGAATATATTAAACTTTCCTTATTGTTAAAATAACATAAATTTAATTCAAATTTATAAAAACATTTAATAATTAATACAGAAACTTTGCCTTATTGTTACAAGATATTTTATGAAAACTAAAAAATAAACTTAATTGAAATTACAGTAGAGCATCGATTATCCGACTCAATTGGGGACTGGGGTTGGTCGGATAACTGAAGAAACGGATAACCGAAAAGTATGAAAAAATACATTATTAATATAGTATATTAGTATATCCCATGTAATTAGTATATTAGTATATCGCTATTAACCTACTTCGCGTTGAATTTTCATCTATGTTAAACTTAACAAATTTTTTAAAATGATAATCGTCGCTATTGTATCTTTAAAAATTATTTTATTGCTCACAAAACAAACAACCACTCATAATTAGAAAATTAAGTATGTTTAAATACTGGCCTCCCTTTCATGGTGGAGCCAATGTTGCCAGCTAAAACACGAAAAAATTTAACAAAAATAATATTAAAAGTA
>NW_019386238.1:113033-122899 GCF_000671375.1 Centruroides sculpturatus | reverse complement strand
ACACAAATCAAGCCCAGCAATGGCCAAATAAAGCAATTGAACACTGTTAGTTGGTCATTGGTTTGTGCCTGACCAATGGGCTGGCCACCATGCAGTGTTCTAGGATTTAAGAATCCAATTTCCACATAGGAAGTCCTGTTAGAATTTGGCAAATCACTCTTGTCTCCATCAATCCACTGACAAATCTTAATGCTGATATTTTAATGTTTTGTGAATGAAGTTATATTTCACCTTTGTATGTATGGAAACTTTTGCGACACCCTGTAAATACAAGAAACACAAAATTACAAGACCTTATTTTTCTTGAAATCTTATACTTTAATAATTCGTGTAAACGGATAGGATATATAACTCAGCTTATTTTATTCAGCAAATGAATGGGACTGACATACAGTATTTAGTTTTATAACTGATCTACATAAAATTTAGTATATAAGTAATAAAATTAATTAATTATTCAAAAGACAATATTTTTTAATTTTAAATGTATCCAATTTTACATACAGGGTTCCTACTCACCTGGAAAGTTAAAGATTTTCATTAGTGTTTGATAAAGTCACGGAAAGTCGGAATTTGCCGCGCTTGTCTTTTTTTTTTTTCCTGACAATATGGTTGATCAAGTATAGCTGTCTGCAGGCAACAAGAAGTAATGTGGTACAACATAACTTCTGACCCCTTTTCATAATATTTTCAGGATCTAAAATTTCCCCAAAAATTATTGCACACAAAATAAAACCATAGCTCCTCAGCCAATTAAATTAATTATTATTACATAGTTTGGAAAATCAAATAAAATAATACACAATTACAGTTGACCCCCCCATAACACTGTTGATAATTCCGTTTTATATGAATTCAATGTTGTACGAATCACTTAGATTTTATAAATACGTGTGCTGGGCTGTGAACGGCTCGCATATTTGTAAAATCTAAGTGACTTGTACAACATGGAATTCATATAAAATGGAATTATAAAGTGTTATAGGGGGTCGACTGTAAATAGGTAGCACTAAATTTTAAGTTAAATTATTTTACCAAAGTTAATAGTTAATAGAAAAAAAATCATATATATTTACAATTTAAATAATTTCGTTAAAACACGATATTTTGAAATTACTTGAAATTTTAAAACAGCACAAGCTAGGCCTGGGTTCTGTTAATTAATACTGGCCTCATATGCTTAGCCCATCAATTGTTGAGTGGATAAAACACTGGTAGTTAGTTGTAGGTTTGCATCTTGTCAACAGGCTGGCCACATGAAGTTTTCTGGGGTTTCTTCACATATCTAACACCTACATAGGGTGAGATTCCTATAGAAAGTCCTCCTGGGAGGCACCTCTCCTTGGCAGAATGTCCAAGTGTTGAATTGCCTTCTCCCATGAATGTATCCATTCTGAGATACTTAACTGATGTCTGATATTGAAAGCATCATCTGAAAACACTGAAAATTTTTGCACAATGTGTAGTGCTGAACAGTAGAAATTTTTATATCAGATATTTGAGATAATGCAGATGTCAAATTTATCAAGTGTGTGGTTTCCAGATTCCTATGGGTCTGCAAATGTATTGATGGGGATCCTTGAGCTTATAGAAGGAAAAGAAACATATTATATTGTGCAAATTAATAAAAAATGTTTCTTGTAATATTTACCTTTATTAAAACACACATTAAAATTTAAATATTTTGTTTAATNATGTTGACTTAATATGTGTGAGGGTATGTATAATATAAATGTAAAGAATACACAAGTGATATTCATTAATGTTGTTTGTTATTACAAGTATACCTAAAGAACAAGTTCTTAAGCAGTTCTTTAAACTTTGCACAACCATATTAGTTGAGCAAATTTTAATTAAAAAATTTTTTTTTTTTTTTTTACAATTTTAAATTCAATAAGTAAGTCTTATTATTTTATTGCATTGTAAGATTATTTTACAATTACTCTTATAAATTTTTAACACTATTTTTAATAGACCAGATGCTAGTGTGTGCACCTCCCCACACTAGTATTTATACATACAGAAAATAAAACGAATTAGTTTGCATTTCAGACATTTACTTCTTATACTGATAGTGCAGATTAATTTTAAAAACTAGCCTAATATTGATTATTGTTATAAAATGCAACAGGGAAGAGCGTATGTGCATAGTAAGTCCAATGCTGCTTTTATTTTGTCAATGTGCCATAAGGTAAGAGACGTGTGGGTCAGGGAAGTCATGGAAATTAAAACAAAAATTTGAGTAGGAACCCTGAATATAGTTTATAAAAATCACTAAATTAGACAGAGTGTATAGCTTAAAGTTGTGACAGGACAATAGTCTACAGTGTAATGCTGAGCAAAGTACAGAGAAATTGATAAGGTAATGCGATGAAGGAATTCAATTGGCACATCTACACAAATAAAGAACAGTACAATAGCATCGTGTACTAAATTATTATAGTAAATGATTTAGTACACGATTTATTTATAAATATTAAACTAACACAAATCAAGCCCAGCAATGGCCAAATAAAGCAATTGAACACTGTTAGTTGGTCATTGGTTTGTGCCTGACCAATGGGCTGGCCACCATGCAGTGTTCTAGGATTTAAGAATCCAATTTCCACATAGGAAGTCCTGTTAGAATTTGGCAAATCACTCTTGTCTCCATCAATCCACTGACAAATCTTAATGCTGATATTTTAATGTTTTGTGAATGAAGTTATATTTCACCTTTGTATGTATGGAAACTTTTGCGACACCCTGTAAATACAAGAAACACAAAATTACAAGACCTTATTTTTCTTGAAATCTTATACTTTAATAATTCGTGTAAACGGATAGGATATATAACTCAGCTTATTTTATTCAGCAAATGAATGGGACTGACATACAGTATTTAGTTTTATAACTGATCTACATAAAATTTAGTATATAAGTAATAAAATTAATTAATTATTCAAAAGACAATATTTTTTAATTTTAAATGTATCCAATTTTACATACAGGGTTCCTACTCACCTGGAAAGTTAAAGATTTTCATTAGTGTTTGATAAAGTCACGGAAAGTCGGAATTTGCCGCGCTTGTCTTTTTTTTTTTTCCTGACAATATGGCTGATCAAGTATAGCTGTCTGCAGGCAACAAGAAGTAATGTGGTACAACATAACTTCTGACCCCTTNTATAATTAAATTTCGATGGTTAAAGATCGAGAAGATAGGGAGATAAAGGAGTCGCGTGCAATATCTCGAGTAGGGTCGGACTTAATGACGATTTTGCTCGTTATTAGAATCTAGGAAAGGGGTTCATTTTTGAAAGATCGCCGTATTTTCCCCCTGTTATATGTAACAGAGCTGGGAAAGTAAAAAGCAGTAAACATTGATTTAATTTTTAATATTAACTAGAATTTTAAAAAAAGATATTTAGTAATGTAATTTCACGAATTAAAATCCGCGTGAATTCTAAATTGTAATTAAGAACTCACCAAACAAAACTTCTTTTGTGTGAAGTCACAAAAGAAGTCGTGCATCTTTGGAAACACGAAAGTGTAGAAAGGAGGAGCAGGAGCAGAAACGAAGAGAAAAATGTCATCTTAACAAATTTTTAAAACATTTCATAAATAGCTTTAACATGTCTGGAAAATAAACATTACAAGCGAATGAATCACAGTGAATGCTGAAATTGTGCAATAACGTGTTAAGCAGGTTTCTCAGTGTTAACACAGCAATATGCATTGTATCCTCTCCAGAGCGTGAATAAACAATAGGAAGCATACAGTAGCATGCGTTAGCACGAAATATACAACAGTAATCGCGTTCAGTTTGGAGTATTGATGTGCACCAACCTAAACGAGAGGGTGCAGATTAGTGTCTCGAGAGTGTGCACCGACAGCACCGAAATGAAAATCAGTACTCTATGGCCATCTCGAAATGGAATAACCCGAACACGCGCCAGTTCATGAATTACCAACCTGAATGCCACTAATATCTGCAACGTTCAGACTACACATAATATGGGATTTAGCGAAAAATACAGAAATATTCGGTGATCTGGCCCCGTAGGTGTCGGATTAACGAACTTCTACTGTATCGTACATTATGAATGAATAGATAAAAAAAATACGCACCATTTTAATCGTCTTCGATTAAAATTTCAATTGTAGAATCATTTAAATCCATAGAAAAGGCCAATTCGTGTGTAAATACACGAAAAACTAAATTATTTTCGTAAACTGCGTCGTTACATTTTGGAAAACAGACGGTCTTTCTCGTTTTCATTACAACCCACGCACGATTAGTCATGCGTTAAAACAAGTTTTACGTAGGGTAATTACTTTTTTTTTGGAAAATTACAAATAAAACTTAAAATAATTTTCAAGTAAATATTTTAAAGTCAGAAAAAAATAATTTTTAAATGTTATAAATAATTATTAGTGAGAATTACGTACAGTACGGATTATATTAATTAAATTATCAACAACCGTGAGGCAGGTAATAGTGAGGGAACGAAAAAAAACCCAAAATGCATTTCGGACTATTTTACGATAGAAAACATTCCCTCATCAGTTGGTAAAGGTTTTAATATATTTAAAATTATACAAGGTAAAGATAAACTTAAAACTATGCCTAAAGCTATACAATATAAAGATGAAAACGCCGTTATAACTGTGAGCAGTAAGCATTATCAGTACAGACAGGTGTAATAAATCTTCAAACGTTGCAGGGTGACGTGACGTACAGGGTGCTGATACAAAACAGTTATAAGTTAGCCAATTATTGGTTTACAGTTATGAACTAAAGTTATACAGACTTACTGTTTTTGGTTATGTACTGTACATACCAAAAACAGTAAAACGACAGTGTTGCAGGTGTAGGCATTACAACAAGATGCTGGGAGCGGTAGTTAGGGAGGTGTGTAACAGTCTACATATGATACAATTACAAGTTTACAACAGTTTTTAATTAATTAAGAATATATAGTCGTAACATCACAAAGATAAAATGGGTGTGTTTATTTCATAAAGAACTAGGAAGGTATTTATGGATTACTAAAATCACCTTAACTTAGGCCAAGGGGATCTGGAATAGAATCTGGGCAGGCGACGAACTCCCAAAGAAGAATTTTTCGTTAGTGGTCTGTCCCGGATATGTCGAGCCAGTTGTCTGACTCCGTTGTGGCCAAATCCACGATGAGTATGAAAAAAAAGCTCTTTTAATGTCTACAGGGCGGAATGTTTTATATTTTTAGGGCCGCTTAACGTTTCTGTATTGTAGCAACGAATAATTAGACCAATAGAATAGTAAGTCATTAGGTCACGTACAATTATGTCAATTTCAACTTGCAGTGGGAAATTTAATATGGCGGAAAAAGACAGTAAAAGGAATGATACGAATTTATAGGTATTTGTAAAAACAGATATTGCTTATACTGTATGATGGCAGCAAAATTTTTCTGACGGACGGGAATAATATATTTGGCCATGGACATCCCCATTTTGTTGGAATCATTTCGTTACCACTGATTTTTAAGTTAGTCTTTGGAACTCTCAGTGTTCCCAGTGAACTGTAACAGTGTCAACTTTGAAATTGAAAAAGCAACTTGTAAGTGCTTTTTCAATTTCTTTCCTGAACAACCCACGTTCCGTGGACATCCGTTATTCATTCGGGATGGCATGATCCTGTTGGAACGTACTGTACATTGAATGTACAGTACGTTCAATGTACAGTACATTGAACGTACTGTACATTGAATGTACTTAACTGTAGCTCGAAATCGTGATTCCCACTTTTCCTTCGTAGTCGTGGTACTGTAGAAGTAGGGGAAAGTGGAAATTGGCTCTTTCCGAATAGTAATACAGCAGACACAAAAATTTCCATATAAACATAATTTATAAGATCTGTTCTTTCATATGAGATGCATAAAAATGCATAATGAATTACACTAAAAACAATTATTTACATTTTCTTCCATAAAGAAAGAAAGAAAATTTGTAGTGGAAAAATTCCACTACCAAATTCAACGGTTTCATCCATTGGCGGGCCATTAAGAAGTATAACATGACATACGTACAGTATATATCTGTCATGTTATACATTTTTAAGTAAAACAAGCAATTATTGTGACATGGTCACAATACCGGGCTGCAAATTTTAATCATATTTTTAGTGTATTTAACTTAAAATATACGCTCTTTACCTCAATTAGTAGTGGGTTGCCCCTGTGTATCATACTTTTTCCTTTAACAGCAGAGTCGTGCCAGTCATCTCATTAACTGCATTTAGGGGAAAAGTTTGAATTGAAATAACGTTACTATTGTTAGAAAACGGAAGTTCGTATATAGTTAATCTAGACTTTTTACTTCTAAAGTTTCCACATCTTGTCTCGGCTTTCATCTGCCTAACTCGATATTAAGGAAACGGACGGATGGCGGTGGTAATATATATATATATATATTTATTTATTTAAGAATCAAGCAAAGCATCCTGAAACCATTTGTAATCGGTTAGGTACTGTATTAATCACGCAGTAAGTGCTATCTTTTGCCCTATGTACGAAGCAATATGTGCTTGTGGGGAAAGATGGAATGCCATATTTCTTCACCCAGAATGCACGTGAAAATAGATCCCTGTACACTTATTTCATACTTATACATTCATTACTTGCAATGAAATAAGTTTTTATTGCGTATACATTTATGTATTATATATGAATCGAAGTGTGAGGGAGTGAAACGCAGATAGGTAACGTACTGTACAGTGTCATACGTACATTGAATTTTTAGACCTAAAATTATCAATGAAAATCACTTTTATAACATGATCATGATGTCAACAGTTCAATGTACAATTTCATTCTTGGTATGTTAGATGATACTGTTTTCTTTGACCTTTGACTTATAATACCTAAAATATAATAGCCTGAATAACCAATACATAAATTTATTCGTTCCTAATTTCGAAACTTTATTTGATTCACTCTGAAATATAATACAAAGTAAATGTCGACATAGAGAATTTTGTAAGGTATTTTATATTTTTGTGCTAATGAAGTGTTAGAATGTCGAGAAATGGGAAAACAATCGGAGATTTTTTTGTATGTATGAATGTTACTGTGTGTTGAGGTGCACGGTTTTGTTCATCATCTTTAAAGTTTAATAACTCCTCTGCTTTTTGTCGAAAATTTCTGAAATTTAGAAGTTTAGTTTATTTATTAGGGGGATAGATGATGTTAAATTTTTATGATTAAAGGTCGAGAGGTTAAAAAGATAATGGAGTCGTGTGTATCTCTAGTAGGGTCTGACTTAATAATGATTTTACTCGTTTTAACATTTACAGTTTTTTATAAAACCCATCTTTATCTTCAAAATTAAGCTTTTCGCTATGTTATAATAGTTAAAAATATAAAAAAATGTTTAACAAAGTATTATAGCAGATAGTGCCACACATAGTTTTAAATGTTTCCGAGAAAGTTAAGCACTCGTTTCTGGTTTATTTAATAATGAAAAGAAGTTTCTAATCATATTTATAATAATTTGTAGGTCTATAACACATCACACCAGTACGCAATGACTTAGTAATCAGAAATAAATGATGTAATAAAACATGTAATTAAATATTGTTATATTAATTAACGAAAATATACTCAGTTTTATTTTATATTTCAAGTATTTTCTTAGAAGCTTTTAACTCGAAAACTTTGTAAATTCCACTACAGATATGAAGAAAGAAGAAGGAAAAAGGAATTATGATGGAGAACATGGTATAAAATCAAAATGTAAAGTTGCTTCGAAAAAATTGAAGATTGAAGTAAAGAGTGAAGATTGTAAAGATGTTCATCTTCCAGATGATAATGAACAAGTAATGGTAAGTAATACAAATTTCGAATCATTTTACATAGTATTAGTGAAATTTTATTATCTTGGTTTTCTGAATGGTTGAAAATGTAGCTCGATATCANATCTACTCGTTATTCACGTAATCGAAATATCTAGTGGGCAGGCGGCTAACAGCCCAGAACCGGTCCTTGATAGAATTGGAATCGTTATATGTGTGCAGCTTCCACCGGCTAAAACGGGTGAGGTTGGTGCTCTGTAAAGCGCATGCGCAAAACTGGCTTTTTGGAATCTGAAAATTTCAGAGATTCCACTCCGCCACTAATATTCGAATATACAAAAGCAATTTTTTTTTCGACTTGTAGTATAGAAATTTGTAATAAGATATATAATGCGGTTATAATAAAATATTGTGCGATTATTTTCATATAATTAAAATTAATATGTATTTATTTTTTAGAAAATACGAGGGAAGCGGCGCTTCCACCGTTTCTAATGACGGCACGCCACTGGAAAATTAACCCGATTTCAATAGTTTCCATTGTTGTGTATTCTAACTTTTTTCATTTGGTAGTTCGAGTATTTCTGTTTTTTTTTCCTGCACGATAAATTAGAGAATAAACAATGAGTTTTTATTTCAGACTCATCGACGGGTTGGTCAGGTCCACAATAGATGCGGCCACGTGTTGAGGAAGATGGCCCCACATACAAGCATGCCTCAGATATGCCAGGCCCTAGGCAAAATTTACTTTGAGGCCGATTAAAACGTCGACTTTAGAATTTATTTCTCAAACACTGCGTAGATATTGATTAGATAAACACAAATTTCAACAAAATAGAATAATAAAACTAGCACAACAGTTTTACAACAAATTGAAAAATTTAATAGATGTAAATATCTTTCCTTATAGAACTGCTCTCCTGGCATTTAGCTGGGCTAAATTACTTTATAAAAACATAGATCTGTAGCTAAATAAGCCGACATCATTAGCAATATATTTTTCAATGGAAAAGATGGCAAGCGAAGATTCTCGCTTGATATTTTTCTAATTTTCCAAAACGACTAAATAATTTTTACAAAATTTTCAAAAGATAAGTAATTTTAATGCAACTTTTTAATATGTATATATGAAATAAAAATATAACGAATTTGTAATTTATAAATGAGTAGTGATAATCACTTTCATATTACCTTCCCGGCTGTTATATGTAACATGGGAAAGTATAGCGATCGGTCAAAAAATGAACCACCAAGATTTATACCCTTAAAATTCATTTGTTTGCCTTTATATAATAGTTAAAAATATCATATTTTATTTAAAAAACGTTTTATAACAGATGGCGCCACCAAAATTTCAAATGTTGCCGGGAAAGTTCAGCAACTCGTCGCTGGTTTATATATTACAAGTGATTATAAGTGGTTGTTACGTATTCTCTGTATATTGTTTAGCCTGTCAACAATGGATTCTTCACTCCGGACAAAAACTTTAACAAGGATGAAATAAACATCCAAAGTAAGTAACGTGTTACTTAATTCAGACTTTTTATATTAGTAGAGGAGAAGGTGGTATTATGGAACACTGCGGGTATTATGGAACCACCCCATTTCGAACTGATAATAAAAGCGGAATGTGGCTGAACTGAACTAGGCAGACATCCATAGCAAGGGGAAAACCCGTTTTACTTTGGTTAAACGGTTGTCCGCATTTAATCAGCAAATTTGTTTTTTTCAAAATTCGCAAGTTTTGAATGCTAAGTGAATTTAATTACAGTAGAACCTCCATTATCCGGATTTTCGATTATCCGGATTGATCAAAATAAACAAAAATTTTACGAATTTGCTGTTTTGCACCTGGCGAATTACAACACTGTTTATGTACGTGATGGAATGCATAACTTTTTTTGTTTCAACAACGTCTCACCCATCACAGTGGTCGTAAACTCTTAAATATATTTTACGTAGTAATAAAAATATAACTTGACATACGTATTTATAAATAATTTATATTCAAATTACATCATTTCTATGACCAAGGGCGGCGTAAGGCATGGAC
>NW_019386238.1:106485-112279 GCF_000671375.1 Centruroides sculpturatus | reverse complement strand
TTTTTTTGAAAATATACAGTAAGGTTCCATATTACCACCCGATTTTCTCTAAGCCTACTTTCGGACTTTTTATGCAAAAGCCTTCAAAAACCATGCTTATAATTACACTAGCGAAAAATCCAATTAGGAACATTTAGTTTACTAGTTACCAGTACTTTTCGCACAAAAAATGTGGGTGTAGTTATGATACCTTGTTTACAATTTACTAAAATGTAATTGGGGTTCCATAATACCACCTTCTCCTCTATTATTCAGAGGGCAGCTGGAGAATTGCATTCAATTTTCAACTGTGACACATTTAACTAGTATTAGATATTTGAGAATAAGAAGTAACTACCGACTTCGTATTAATATAAATTTGAACTTAATAAAAGTATGTTGGGATGATCAGAATCATTAAATCACAACTCACGAATTGTGATTTAATGATTCTTGTTATTTTGCTTTGTTCGTGGATCTACTAAAATAATAAAGAAAATGTATTGAAACGAAGTAAACAAGTTATATATAACTTATTTAATGACATAAATAAGTTAATATTAACAAGGTGTTGGCAAATTTTTGTAAAACGATGTTCAGATCTACTGGAGATTCAATGAAATTATCGTATTCTGATTCAAAAAACCTCAAGAATCCACCGATTTTGTTTTTTTTATTAAAATCCATAGACGTTTACTATGTGTCATCTCTAGAATAACACGATTTTTAACGCGTTTCTATAATAACTACACAAAAAACTAACTAAATAAAATAAAATAAATAAATAAATAAATAAATACAAATATAGTCAAACAATTTAATTTTTCACACTCATTTGGATGTCCGATACTGAAACTAAAGCCGGATCAATCAGTTAGACATTGTAAAATGTAAACTGTTTTATTTTTCATGCAAACAACAAATAATGCTTTGCTTTGCTTTGCTTTTAAATGATGAACATAGGTATATTTTATCAAATATAAAACAAAAGCAGTAATACTTTAATACTAAAGCTAAGTTTATTGAAATGTAATAAGTACTTCATTAAGTTATTTTTTAAACTTTCAGTTGAGAAGGAAAAGCAAATTCGGGAACACGATATTCAGCAGAATTCAAAGAAGCGAAAGGGTTATAAATATAATATCAAAACAAAGAGATACGTACCTTTCAGTCGAAAATGCAATAAAATTCATGATAAAACTAAAAGAAAATACTTCAGGATTATGTTGGCATCTTATTCTAAAGAACAATTTACGTGTGATTTATGTAAACAGACTTTTACAAATAAGAGAATATTACAAACACATTTGTTCTGTCATATTAGAAAACAACCATTTCGCTGCACAACCTGCAATGAGAAGTTTTTGTGGCAATTTCATTTGCGAAGACATATGAGAAAACACCAAACTGAAAATAAAAACGAAATCTCTCATAGTAATTTACGTTTACAGCCATCTGGAAATGGAGTGAAGTCTTCTCCAAGAAACGGTAAAGTTCATGCCTGCAAGGTATGTGGAAAAGAATTTAAGTGTAAAAATATGTTGTTACGTCTTGAAGCAACGCATAGTAAAGACCGACCTTTCAAATGCGATATTTGCAATAAGAGTTTTAAATCGAAATACCAAGTAAAAAAACCTTACGAAACTCATACTGACAAACTTAACTATACTTGTCAGGTGTGTAACAAAAGTTTTAAAACACACCAGTATTTGGCACTTCATAAAGTAGTTCATAATAATCAATTTGATTATACTTGTCGGGTATGTAACAAAAGTTTTAAACAAAGCTGTGATTTAGAAAAGCATATTTATATACAATGCGATGAATACAAATATTCTTGTGACATATGTAACAAATATTTTAAAAGAAAACAATTTTTGCGACAGCATAAACTTATTCATATATATTACGAAATTTGTGGTAAGAGCGTTCGATATGGCAAGGGCTGTTTAGAAAGACACATGAGAACATACAGAGCTCATGCCTGCGAGATATGTGGAAAAAAATTTAAGTCGAAAAGCAATTTGTTATATCATGGAATGACGCATAGTGAAGAACGTCTTTACAAATGCGATATTTGTAACAAGGGATTTAAATGGAAAGAGGAACTAAAAAGCCATCACGAAAGTCATAGTGAAGAACGTACTTTCAAATGCAATATTTGTAATAAGGGTTTTAAACGGAAAGGGCAACTAAAACGCCATGAAAATACTCATAGTGAAGAACGTCCCTTTAACTGCGATATTTGTAATAAGGGTTTTAAACGGAAAGAGGAACTAAAAGTCCATCAGATAACTCACAGTGAAGAACGTCCTTTCAAATGCGATATTTGTAATAAGGGTTTTAAACGAAAAGAGGGACTAAAACGCCACGAAAATACTCATAGTGAAGAACGTCCTTTTAAGTGCGGTTTTTGTAATAAAGATTTTAAACGGAAAGACGACCTAAAAAACCATCACAAAACTCATAGTGAAGAACGTCCCTTTAACTGCGATATTTGTAATAAGGGTTTTAAACGGAAAGTGGAACTAAAAGTCCATCACATAACTCACAGTGAAGAACGTCCTTTCGAATGCGATATTTGTAATATGGGTTTTAAACAGAAAGTGCAACTAAAACGCCACGAAAATACTCATAGTGAAGAACGTCCTTTTAAATGCGATATTTGTAATAAAGGTTTTAAATGTAAAAAGGATCTAAAAAGCCATCACAAAACTCATACTGAACAAACGTACCGTGTTTCCCCGAAAATAAGACCTAGCATAGGTTTTGCTGAATTGCGAAATATAAGACCTCCCCCTGAAAGTAAGACCTAGCGAAGTTTTCTTTTAGTCGTAACGGTCATCGACAGATGGTTGAAAGTAGCCGTTGGCTTTTTGCCTGCAAGGTATGTGGAATACACATAGGTATATTTTATCAAATATAAAACAAAAGCAGTAATACTTTAATACTAAAGCTAAGTTTATTGAAATGTAATAAGTACTTCATTAAGTTATTTTTTAAACTTTCAGTTGAGAAGGAAAAGCAAATTCGGGAACACGATATTCAGCAGAATTCAAAGAAGCGAAAGGGTTATAAATATAATATCAAAACAAAGAGATACGTACCTTTCAGTCGAAAATGCAATAAAATTCATGATAAAACTAAAAGAAAATACTTCAGGATTATGTTGGCATCTTATTCTAAAGAACAATTTACGTGTGATTTATGTAAACAGACTTTTACAAATAAGAGAATATTACAAACACATTTGTTCTGTCATATTAGAAAACAACCATTTCGCTGCACAACCTGCAATGAGAAGTTTTTGTGGCAATTTCATTTGCGAAGACATATGAGAAAACACCAAACTGAAAATAAAAACGAAATCTCTCATAGTAATTTACGTTTACAGCCATCTGGAAATGGAGTGAAGTCTTCTCCAAGAAACGGTAAAGTTCATGCCTGCAAGGTATGTGGAAAAGAATTTAAGTGTAAAAATATGTTGTTACGTCTTGAAGCAACGCATAGTAAAGACCGACCTTTCAAATGCGATATTTGCAATAAGAGTTTTAAATCGAAATACCAAGTAAAAAAACCTTACGAAACTCATACTGACAAACTTAACTATACTTGTCAGGTGTGTAACAAAAGTTTTAAAACACACCAGTATTTGGCACTTCATAAAGTAGTTCATAATAATCAATTTGATTATACTTGTCGGGTATGTAACAAAAGTTTTAAACAAAGCTGTGATTTAGAAAAGCATATTTATATACAATGCGATGAATACAAATATTCTTGTGACATATGTAACAAATATTTTAAAAGAAAACAATTTTTGCGACAGCATAAACTTATTCATATNACACCGGATATACGTCACTCTCGTCTAAGTTCGACTTGGGAATTTTTTTGTTCAATAATAAATGTGAATTCTTCTTTTTGGAAAAAATAAGACATTCCCTGAAAATAAGACCTAGCGCATTTTTTGGAGCAAAAATTAATATAAGACACTGTCTTATTTTCGGGGAAACACGGTAACTACAGTATTATTGTCAGGTTTGTAACAAATATTTTAAAACAAAAGGTTCTTTGGGACAGCATAAAATTATTCATAGGGTTAAAAGAAAGTATGTTTGTGACATATGTAAAAAAGGTTATAAGAATACAACTGCCTTAGCCAGACATTGTATTATTAAACATGAAAATATGTATGTAAGCAATATTTGTAACAAGCCATTTAAGACTAAAAACACGCTAGAACATTTGAAATTTCATATTGAAAAGTGAAATAATTGTAATAAAGAATTTAAAAGTAAACTCAACTTAATTAAGCACCAGAAAATTCATCTCGACATAAAACCTTTTCATTGTGAAAAGTGTAATAGACGTTTTACCACTAAATATCAATTAAAATATCACGAAGCCACTCACAACGAGGACAATTTTCGTTACGTCCGAGAAGTATGTCATAACGGTTTTTAATTTTAATTAAGCACTTTTGGAAAATAATCAATTATTTGTGAACATTATCTCAAAATAAAAGACTTTTGTTAATCTATTGATAACAATTTTCAAATGTCAGTAATTTTTTTTATTCAAATCTAATGTATAATTAAATGTATTAATACTGTAATAATAAAATTTAACGTAAATATATGTCAGGTTCGGACAACGCCATAAGAATTTGATGAGTTAATGGATTATATTTTAATGAATTGGCAATTTTTTTTTATAATCGAGTAAACTATAACTGTTATTTTATTCATTTAAAATGTCGATTATAAATTTTAATTTTAATTTTTTTTTAAATTAACAATTATTAAGAAAATATCGATATAAACGGAATTCCTAAACTGCAGAAGTGTTTACACTCTTTCGGAATGTGTCTCTAAATACCAGTAGACCCCCCCTATAACACTGTAGATAATTCCGTGTTATATGAATTCCATGTTGTACGAGTCACTTAAATTTTAAAAATACGTGAGCCGTTCACAACCCGGCACACGTATTTGTAAAATCTAAGTGACTCGTACAACATGCAATTCATATAACACGGAATTATCTACAGTGTTATAGGGGGTCTTCTACTGTACTATTGTGCACAATTTTGTTACCAGGACCACCTGCCAATACACTTATTGCTTAAATTAAGTTGCCCATTCNTCTATGTGACGTCACAGCAAGCCCTCTACTTCAACATGACAGATCTTTCAAATAACAAAATACGATAAAATATTAAATCATTTCTTAATTAATTATTAAATTACTACTAAATGTAAACTACTGTAGAATTTTCGGATTTAATAAGTGTACTGTACGTCAATAAATTTACAAGTCTTTTGTCTAATATTTACTGTATTTAACAAATTAATGAGCTATATTTTTTATTATGTGATTATCTTACTTAACTTTTTAATTTTTTTTCGACAATCACTATTTTCAGAAGGGATTCTTTTCAATATTTTATAGTTTTCTTGTTTAACATTTCTATACTTAATTCTTATTATAGTTCTTAATTTACAAAAATCTTTTATTAAAGTAAAAGGTAAAACTGTTTCCACTGACTAATTCTGTACAACTCCGGTGCCTTTTTTTATAAAATTCATCGTGATATATTTCGAAATATTTATTCCATTCTATAATTTTTAAAGATTTCCATTTTAAACTAGCCATTCATCAGTAGGTTTAATAAGACCTCCATAAGATAAATGTTGCACCCATGACGGAATGCTATAGTTGTAATGATTTTTAATTTTGTTAGTGGAATTAATTAAGTTTGGGTATTTTTCTTTATATTTATAGGCAAAATATCCTGCTATATACTCGAGAG
>NW_019386238.1:102174-105674 GCF_000671375.1 Centruroides sculpturatus | reverse complement strand
ATTCGATCAATCTTTCTGTATTGTAGTAATGAATAACTAGACCAATAGAATAATAAGTCATTAGGTCACGTACAATTATGTCAATTTCAACTTGCAGTGGGAAATTTAATATGGCGGAAAAAAGACAGTAAAAGGAATGATACGAATTTATAGGTATTTGTAAAAACAGATATTGCTTATACTGTATGATGGCAGCAAAATTTTTCTGACGGACGGGAATAATATATTTGGCCATGGATATCCCCGTTTTGTTGGAATCATTTCGTTACCACTGATTTTTAAGTTAGTCTTTGGAACTCTCAGTGTTCCCGGTGAACTGTAACAAAGTGTCTGCAACTTGTAAGTGCTTTTTTCAATTTCTTTCCTGAACAACCCACGTCCCGTGGACATCCGTTATTTATTCGGGATGGCGTGATCCTGTTGGAACGTACTGTACATTGGATGTACTTAACTGTAGCTCGAAATCGTTATCCCCATTTTTCCTTCGTAGTCGTGGTACTGTAGAAGTAGGGGAAAGTAGGAATTGGTTCTTTTCGAATAGTAATAGGGCAGACACAAAAATTTCCATATAAACATAGTTTATAAGATCTGTTCTTCATCTGAGATCCATAAAAATGCATAATGAATTACCCTAAAAACAATTATTTACGTTTTCTTCCATAAAGAAAGAAAGAAAATTTGTAGTGGAAAAATTCCACTACCAAATCCAACGGTTTCATCCATTGGCGGGCCATTACGAAGTATAACATACAGTATATGTATGTCATGACATACAGTATATGTATGTCATGTTATACATTTTTAAGTAAAACAAGCAATTATTGTGACATGGTCACAATGCCGGGGCTGCAAATTTTAATCATATTTTTTATGTGTTTAACTTAAAAGCTATGCTCTTTACCTCAATTAGTAGTGGGTTGCCCTTGTGCATCATACTTTTCCTTTAACAATAGAGTCGTGCCAGTCATCTCATTAACTGCATTTAGGGGAAAAGTTTGAATTGAAATAACATTACTATTGTTAGAAAACGGAAGTTCGTATATAGTTAATCTAGACTTTTTACTTCTAAGGTTTCCACATCTTGTCTCGGCTTTCATCTGCCTAACTCGATATTAAGGAAACGGACGGATGGCGGTGAGTAAGTGCTATCTTTTGACCTATGTACAGTACGAAGCAATATGTGCTTGTGGGGAATGATGGAATGCCATATTTCTTCACCCAGAATGCACGTGAAAATAGATCCCTGTACACTTATTTCATACTTATACATTCATTACTTGCGATGAAATAAGTTTTTATTGCGTATACATTTACGTATTATATATGAATCGAAGTGTGAGGGAGTGACACGCAGATAGGTAACGTACAGTGTCATACATACATCTGAACTTTTAGGCCTAAAATTATCAATGAAAATCACTTTTATAACATGATCATGATGTCAACAGTTCAATGTACAGTACAATTGCATTCTTGGTTTGTCAGATGATGCTGTCTTCTTTGACCTTTGACATATAATACCTAAAATATAATAGCCTGAATAACCAATACATAAATTTATTCGTTCCTAATTTCGAAACTTTATTTCTAATACAAAGTAAATGTCAACATATAGAATTTTGTAAGGTATTTTATATTTTTGTGCTAATGGAGGGTTAGAATGTCGAGAAATGGGAAAACAATCGGAGATTTTTTGTATGTATGAATGTCCTAAATGACTTTTTCTTGAAATTTAAAATGACTTAGCTCAGTTTAAAGCTCGTGGAGGCAATTTTTATACAAATATACTGTTTAGAAAAATATATTTTGTTATTTCCCACTTTATATTTTAGTATCTCAGTTGTGCTCCTCGTCTCTAAAGCAACACTGCGATCTTAGAGAAAAGTATTTTTCACTCAACTCTAATGGTTCCGATTTAATTGTTTTATAACACTTCACATCTGTGTTAAATTCTTTCTTGAAATTCTTTAAATCAACTTGAAAGTTTTCTTTGTTTCGTTCAATTGTAAAGTCCGAATGTTTCGTTACTAACTCTTCTTTTATTTTCATTTTCTCAATTTACGATACTCTCGTGTGTCAACAATCTGTATTCAATCCAAGAATTAATTAATGTTCATTCGAAATTTAAAGCAAGTAACAAAGAAAGACGAGTAAACTCGTTGCTCTGTTCCCGTTGTAGCACAGTAAACAATACGTGCACCCTCAAGGTTAACGGAAGAAACTCCAGCGATGAGACGTCACCAGCACAGGTGATACTTTGTAGCTATAAACTCACATGTTAAATATTGAAAGTTAATAGTATGGTTCTTAAAACGCATCTATGAATGTTTATAGTAAAAAACTAAAAATGAAATACAGTATATTATCATATTCTTAACATTCTGGTTTACATTATATTAGGTAGCCTGATAGTTCAATGTTAACTATCTTATAATAAATACTGTAATTAAATTTTAAAAAAATTAAAGAGCTGGGAATTTTATGAAATAAATATAAGAAGTAAAAATTATAAATAAATTTAAATTTCATCATATTTTGTGCGAAAAAAACACTGAAATAATTTCTATAGTTACGTGGCAAAAAAGAGAATTACAACAAATTAAACTAATCATGCAAATCAAAATGGGTCATACAAATCGATAAAATGTAAAAAATTCAGTCGATAGCAGAAATTTAGTTTTTAGCATTACTTTTTCAAAGGGCATTGCGAATTGTCCTTTTATTGATCAATTTACACACTGGTGGGGAACGAAATGGTAGCAAGAATCATGCCTCGTAAACATTTCCCGAAGGTAATGAAATATTTACATTTATCAAACAGATAAAAAAAAACTTAACGCACCTATCAGAACCAGCCCAGGCCCTTAGACTCGAGTTTTTCGTATTGTACTCGAACTGACGTCATCGAACTCACTCGTATTACTATGACTCACATAATCGGTAGTCTCGAGTTAGACCCATCGAGAGAACTCGAAAAGCGAGCGGAAATACGTCATACTCACTTAGTTGCGTGTGTCGTTAAGCATGATGGGATTATTTACAATGCATCTGGGTTTGCGACTATAATGATTCGATCAATCAACTTAACTGTAACAAGTTGTAAACAAATCAACGTGAATTAGTTTACACGTGTTACAGTTAAAAGTTTTGTCTTATAGGAATATAGTACGCAAAACAAAATGAAAACCTCGAATGTTTTATTTTAAAAAATAAGCGAAAAGAACAAACAGAAATATTAGTAAAATATGTAGAAAATAATAAGAAAATAAACAGTGAAAAATTCGACAATGAATTAGAAGAAAAAGTCAATTCGCTTTGTGGAGAGAATTAGTTGAAAAATTAATTACGTGTGTTGAAGCTAAAAAATCCGTTATGTAATGGAAAATGTATTTTAATTTAATCCTTTCTTTATATAGACCCCCTATAACGCGGTAGATACGTTCTGCTTTATAAGAATTTCGCGTTGTAAAAATCCTTAGATACATGAGCCAATCACAGCC
>NW_019386238.1:97743-100959 GCF_000671375.1 Centruroides sculpturatus | reverse complement strand
CGCTTAAGTTAGGCGCCATCTGTTCATTTCTTTTGTATGTCCGACGATCAAAAGACCGCTTGGGATCGAGTCTGTTTATAATTTGAAAGGTAATCTTGTCAGTTGTATATACAAAAGGTAAATTGTTTACAAAATGAGTCTTTGTTTATTATCTGATAAATGTATACTTTTTCGTCAATTGTTTACGATTGCAGATGCCTTTTGTGTAAAATCCAAGTCGGATGTATGTAAGCTAATAAATGTTCTCGTTAATCTTATCTCGCCTTTTGGTTCGTTCACGGTTACAAGAAATCACCACATAGAGACTCTCGAGTCTCCGTAGATATAACAAACAGAAATAAATTACACAAAATAAATTGTAGCTATGCGTCGATTTCGCGCGACACATCTGAACATGTAAGCCGAACAATAGTGTGGGGAGATTGAGTAATCAAGGATTGCGTGGCGCTCAAACAAAAGACGAATCGACGAGATTTGAAAATCGCGTAACTCCGGGTTCGCGTAAGTCGAGGTATGACTGTATAAAACTTTTTAAATTACGGCCGAAAATCTACTTTTTTCGGTTATCCGAAAATTGCGTTTTCGATTAATCAGTTTTCGTTACCGCATCTAATATGTCTTTCCATGTTGTCTTCGGACACAAAATTTGGGGGTCATCGATTCATTATTAACAGAGTTATCGGCTCTAAATCCGGTCGGCCTTGGAACGCCATTTTTGAGCTTCCGGTTGAGTGTATTGTTAAAACCTTCGGGTAAGTCTTTTAGGAACCTTTAAGCACACTCCTCAGAACATTTCATTAAAATTGGTTATATAGATTTTCAATTATGGCGATTCTAGAATTTATTCCAATACAACTTTTACTCTCTTAACTGGTTCCCATGGTAATGGTCTTGGAGTAGAAGCTTTTAGAAGATATTCGGGAAGTGACGTTTTTAATGNAAAAAAATTAAAGAGCTGGGAATTTTATGAAATAAATATAAGAAGTAAAAATTATAAATAAATTTAAATTTCATCATATTTTGTGCGAAAAAAACACTGAAATAATTTCTATAGTTACGTGGCAAAAAAGAGAATTACAACAAATTAAACTAATCATGCAAATCAAAATGGGTCATACAAATCGATAAAATGTAAAAAATTCAGTCGATAGCAGAAATTTAGTTTTTAGCATTACTTTTTCAAAGGGCATTGCGAATTGTCCTTTTATTGATCAATTTACACACTGGTGGGGAACGAAATGGTAGCAAGAATCATGCCTCGTAAACATTTCCCGAAGGTAATGAAATATTTACATTTATCAAACAGATAAAAAAAAACTTAACGCACCTATCAGAACCAGCCCAGGCCCTTAGACTCGAGTTTTTCGTATTGTACTCGAACTGACGTCATCGAACTCACTCGTATTACTATGACTCACATAATCGGTAGTCTCGAGTTAGACCCATCGAGAGAACTCGAAAAGCGAGCGGAAATACGTCATACTCACTTAGTTGCGTGTGTCGTTAAGCATGATGGGATTATTTACAATGCATCTGGGTTTGCGACTATAATGATTCGATCAATCAACTTAACTGTAACAAGTTGTAAACAAATCAACGTGAATTAGTTTACACGTGTTACAGTTAAAAGTTTTGTCTTATAGGAATATAGTACGCAAAACAAAATGAAAACCTCGAATGTTTTATTTTAAAAAATAAGCGAAAAGAACAAACAGAAATATTAGTAAAATATGTAGAAAATAATAAGAAAATAAACAGTGAAAAATTCGACAATGAATTAGAAGAAAAAGTCAATTCGCTTTGTGGAGAGAATTAGTTGAAAAATTAATTACGTGTGTTGAAGCTAAAAAATCCGTTATGTAATGGAAAATGTATTTTAATTTAATCCTTTCTTCATATAGACCCCCTATAACGCGATAAATACGTTCCGCTTTATAAGAATTTCGCGTTGTAGGAATCCTTAAATACATGATCCAATCACAGCCCGACACGTGTGCAGTTTACGAACTACGGCTATTTGAAAGGTTTTCTTCCATTAAATTAACTAATTCTAGACTAATTTGACTCAACATTTCCAAAACACGTATAATTTTTTGTGAATTATCCGTATAGACTACGCTATAAACAAAAAAAATGTAGGATTACTTACCGAGTGTGCACCGTTCGACGACGCCATTGCTTAAGCTTGTTTTCGTCGCGGAGCAGCGCACCAAACGGCAGGCGCGTTTTCTGATAAGTTATTTTTCTGCGAAAAATTCGTTGAACTTTGGAGACATCATTAATATAAATAATTTTTATGGCCGTTGAATAAGAAATATTTTTTTCACAAGAAATGTATAAAATTACAGTACTGTATTAGATTTACAGTACAGTACCTAATTTATATACTGTACAGACGATAGTAAGCTCAACTCACCCGCCTAAACTCTCAGTAGCTTGTAAGTAGTTCGGCTGCACGTCCACTATTTGTCCAGATTCGACCAATCCTGTCGCGATACGACTCGACGATGACGTTTTACCGCATTTTGCGAGTCTCTTTTAGCGTCTTTATACGAATACGGTCGCAATTTTTTCGCCGCGATATACGAATCCGCATCATATGAACCCGCGCTATAGGAGGGTCTACTGTAGTTTTCTTCTCTGATCTATTTCTGAAATTGTTTTGTTTATTAAGATTGGGTGAAGAGTTGGATATCATATGGGTAGGATGCTGTCAAATAAGCTCTGGCTTTATATTGTGATTTTTGAGTTATTAAGTGTTTACTTTTAATGTGTTTGATGTTTTTGTGAATCGGAAGGTTGAAGGAATATTTATACGTCAAGCAGGACCTTTTAAATACAATCATACCCCGGACGTACGCGATAGGTGGGACCGAGCGATAACCGCGTAAGTCGAATTCGCGTAAGTCGGGGTATAATTTTGCATATAAATACATACAAATAATTTTTAATTGGGACCGGAGACTAAAGAAAACAATAATTTAGAAAAAAATGTTTAATAAAATCTTAGATAATACATATGTATAACAAATTAGGCCTATATTATTTTACAATTTTTCACATTTACTTGATTATCACGCCATAGTTTTAACATTGTTTCCATCTCAGCGATAATACCGTGACGTTTATGAATGATGCTTGAATTTAAAGATTGAGCATTTTTCACAGCTTCGAGAATTTTTTCTTTGCCTTTTATAATTGTTCTGACCGACAATT
>NW_019386238.1:79238-96361 GCF_000671375.1 Centruroides sculpturatus | reverse complement strand
ACACTTCTTATTCAACGGCCATAAAAATTATTTATATTAATGATGTCTCCAAAGGTCAAGTTATCTTTCTGCGATAAATTATTTATCAGATATCGCGGCCGCCGTTTCGTGTGCTGTTCCGCGACGAAGACAAGCTTTGAACAACGGGCGTAGTCGAACGGTACGCACTCGGTAAGTAATCCTATAATTCTTTGTTTACAGCATAGTTTATACGGATTACTCCCGAAAAATTATACGTGTTTTGGAAATGTTGACTCGAATTAGTCTAGAATCGGTTAATTTTATAGAAGAAAACCTTTCGAACAGCCTTAGTCCGTAAAGTTCCCACCTATCGGGCTGCGATTGGCTCATGTATTTAATCGTTCCTACAATTTAATTTTCGGTTAGCGTGGAACGTATCTAAGCGTTATAGGGGGGGGTCTACTGTATACTACATTCATACCGCCTGATGGTTAAACTTCTGAAAATAACTATCTTAGTGTAAACTAAACCAATTAAACTCCTTTAACCATTTATCTTAGTAATAAAACTATAAATACAATGATATTTATTATAATCTTATAACAATTGCTTATATGATTGAACCAAAAAATAATCTTTACCAAAACACTTTTGTCTGGTTGACATCAGAGCCTTACATTCAGTTACGGCATGAAAAGCATCAAAATTAATATGAGCATCACAGAATTCACAATAATCGATACATGGAGCCATCATTCTTTTAAATACATTACATCACACATGTAACACTGCTTGTATAATGTAAAATGATCTTTGTATGAATTGGGATCAGTGACCAATAGGTCGCCGATACCCATTCATTAAAAACAGCCAAATACCAATTATTTTGTAGTTAGCAGCTCTATCTCAGACTTGCATCATACTGAGAAAATCTACCGCATAGCACTGGTAAGATACATCAAATAATAATTATAGCCTACATAAGCCTAATAATTTATATAAGGGACGGCATAAAAAAACATTTAAGGGGCAAAATATCAAAGACTTGCATCATACTGAGAAAATCTACCGCACGATCCTGCCAGTGTTGTCTGTTTTTGTCTGCTTTTTAAAACCTTTCTGAAGTAGAAACATTGGTGTTTTTGCGGTTAATGTTACCTTAAGTTCCAAGATGGTGGCGCTACGGTTAGGTTCGTTTCGTTTCGTTTCGGTTAGATCAGCTACATTTTTAATAGACGTTTCCTTTTTTTCCATTTTGTTCAAGAACTACCGTAAATCAATAACTACTGACGTTTGTCACTCGGTGATACCTCTCCGGGAGGAGTTCGTCTGAACCACGAACAGTCGGAAACGCGGCCATCTTGGAACCTAAGGTAACATTAACCGTTTTTGCAAATAATCAACGCCAGAAACCAAGAACACAGACGACGACCGCACAAACCACATTAATAAATTTTGTCATATTTAAGTTAATTCCGCCGTGAGAATTTCGCCATTCCTTAACATCTTACAAGTTTCGAGTCAGAAATACTTAAAACAGACGATCGTCTCGACGGCGCCAAATACTCGGTCGCCATTTTGCCCACTTCATCGGCCTACCACAACTAACATTTATCGGTTAATGTCCAGGGTCGTAGACCATCATGGCGGCTCTTCCTGTTTTAGCCTCGAAACCGGACCGCTTTGGAGACGACATGTCACGTGACGACGCGAGCGAACGCCGGCGGCTGTCATGGCGCCGGCGCTGATTCCAGCAAACAAAAGCAAACAGTGGGGACGCACGTTCTAACCTAACCTAACCTAACCTAACCTATTCTAATAATATAAATGGTAATAATTATGATAATTTATTAGGTTAGGTTAGGTTAGGTTAGAACGTGCGTTCCCACTGTTTGTTTTTGTTTGCCGCGGCGCAGCAGCCGCCGCCGTTCGCTCGCGTCGTCACGTGACACGTCGTCTCCAAAGCGGTCCGGTTTCGAGGCTAAAACAGGAAGAGCCGCCATGATGGTCTACGACCCTGGACATTAACCCATTTATCTTATTA
Organism: Centruroides sculpturatus; assembly: GCF_000671375.1. Classification (NCBI taxonomy): domain Eukaryota; kingdom Metazoa; phylum Arthropoda; class Arachnida; order Scorpiones; family Buthidae; genus Centruroides; species Centruroides sculpturatus. The sequence goes on along the minus strand of NW_019386238.1, from coordinate 94,356 downwards.
CTTACGAGATATTTTACGATATAGTAACTTACGATTGCAAGTTTTCGTCAAGTCGGATTCAGTTCACGTTCCAGTTAATAAATTCGCGGAACAAATTTTCATGAAACTTCGAACTTTTTCGTACTTCAATCTAACCGCTAACTTTGAATTCGATGCTCTCGAAGACGATCGCGTCGACGGCGAAGAGTTCGTCTGGATGCAAAAATAAGTTTAAAAGTTAGGACCGAAAATTTCATAAAATTTAAAGATGTTAATTGATTTCGAAGAGTATTTAACATTAATATTTACTCGGTCGGAGGACTTTGTAAATATTGGAGTTTTCTTAATTTCTATTAATAAAATTTGGTTATTAGTTTAGTTTGTACTGTACTTACTCAATTTAATGTTTAAAAAATATAACACATCTGGAAATCGAATTTCTTCAAAATGTTTTACATTTTTCAATTTCTATCGATAAAATATTTTTCATGATTATTGGTATTCGAACCGAATTCCAAAGTCTTGTTGTCGAGATTAATTACGTTCAAATCGCATAATTCCGAAACACATTCACTTCTTTACCTGTATATTCGCTTATTAGTTTTTTTAAATTTTTGCTTGTTATGTTTGCTTTGCTTGTCACAGAATATGTAGAAGCCAAACGAACTGCCGAACTATCGGACCTATGCCGATATTAACAGCTGCTATGTAGAAGTAAAGTTATAATTTATTACCTGCAATTACAGTTGCTTAATAAAGGTTTTCGATTATTTCCATAGACAGATATTTGACAGAGCAGTGGCATACCGTGGGTGTCAGCCGCGCGGGGCGGAGGATACATTTGCAGACCAACAGGAATTGATAAATCTCATATATCTGATATGAAAATTTCTACTGTTCAACATATTGTGCAAAATTTTTCAGTGTTTTCAAATGATGCTTTTAATATCGGATATCAGTTAATTATCTCAGAATGGATAGATTGATGGGAGAAGGCAATTCAACACTTGGACATTCTGCCAAGGCGAGATGTCTTCCAGGAGGACTTTCTGTAAAAAACTCACCCTATTTAGGTGTTAGGTACGTGACGAAACCCCAGAAAACTCTATGTGGTCAGTCTGTTGGTTAGACGTAAACCTGCAACTAATTACTAGTGTTTTATCCTCTAAATAATTAATGAGCTAAGAACATAAGGAGGCCAGTATTAACAGACCCCAGATTCAGTATGTGGTGTTTTAAAATTTCTAGGAATTTCGAAAAAATCATAATGTTTTAATGAAATTATTTAAATTGTAAATATTTGTGAATTTTTTCTATTAACATTTTTAACCATCCTGGAAAAATTTGGTGGTGTTATCCGTTATCATATTTTATTAAATAATTTATATTGAAAAAATTGTAAATGCTAATAATGAGTAAAATCGTCATTAAATCCAATCCTACCGAAGTTATACCCGACCCCCATTATTTTCCCACCTCTTCAACTTATAACCATGAAAATTTAATTGCATTAATCCCTAATCAATCACAATTTAAAATTGATTAGAAAACATCCAATTTTTATGCAATTAAGTCATATATTCCTATTAAAAAATGTTTTCAATCCACATTTGTCAATTCAAAATAAAAATATCAATGAATAAAATAATTCAAAATATATTTGCACGTTGTAAACATTGTTTATTAAAATACATAACTGAAAATATATACTAGAAAACGATTATTATTCTGTGGCACACACGTGATAATGCAATAATTGAAAGGCGTCCAACAGGCGATGCACGTGCTAATGTTTCCCACGTTTCTTTATACAGCGAAAGTGTAGCGAAATGACGTCACGAGCAGCGTTGGCGAATTAGAAACCAGTTTCAGTGTGTTCGCAGTCAAGCGCTTCTCGAGCGCTGCATAAAGAAACGCGGGGGTACTGTATATCATAAGATGGCTCGCCAGCATTGGTGTATACCGTTGTGCCTTACTGGCACTGGCGGCACTGGAAGGTTTAATGTTTTCCAACAGAGATGCCTACGACGAATCCAAAAAATCCGATATTTAGATCATATTACCAATGAAAGGTTCTCGGATGGAATAGAAGTGCAAACTTCATAACATTGTCAGCCGTAGAAGAGTCCAACTGGTCGGCCACGTTTTCGTATGGAGAACAATAGGATTCCTATGAGAGCCATGAAATGAGTTTCCCTGGTGCTAAACGACCACGAGGACGCCCCAGGAATACTTGGCATGTAAATTTTCTTCAAGATTTGAAGATGCTCAATATGATTTCGGAGAAAGCTGAAGCCCTCGCCCATGACCGAAATCGATGAAAGATAATTGCTGTACGGTATGCAATCTAGCATTGGAAAAACTACTACTACTACTAATTACAAATTATTATTTCTAATTCTATTCAATTATATTTATATTTGATAGTAAAATTCCATTGTTTTTTGTTTGAATGTTTCCTTTCCTATACTAAAATACCACGTTTCTGTCTTTTCCTCTTCCCTTCATCATTTTTCAATTTTTCTGTTGTTTCTTGAGTAATTTTTTTGAAAATGTTAGGAACACGATAATAGCGTATTGTTTGAAACAAAAAACAGTGGAATTTGAATTGTTTATTTGTTAACAATTGCCGAAAAAGCTCGTTGCATAATTGTTGTCGTGAATGACGTTTGGCTAATGACGTCACGTTACTTATAAAATTTTGTATAGTTTTGTGTTTATAAAATTTACTAAACTTGAAAAATGTATATTATATTCACTTATTACTGTGACAATGATATAGCGCGAAATAGACGTGCTATATCATTACTGAGACAAGTAGCATATAGCACTTGCCTAGGTGGAATGAAAAGTGCTTAAGCCTATGAATAACCTATAGGTATTTAATTTTCCACATGTAACAACTCGGGTTTTCCATTTCTGCACGGCAGTTTCTTAATTCTAATAAGCGCTTTTCATTAGCCACCATCCAAAATTGACAAACTTTATTGGTGTATTATTACCACGTTCAAAAACAGAATGAATTGCTGTAATTTTAAATTAAGCACGGCTGAATTTCTTACTATCTGCAGGGTAGAGATCTCAACTTGCGACATTAAACTTACGCTACTGCTTGTTAAAAGATCTTTTAGAACGAAACTGCATAATAAATGTAGAATCTACTGTGTATATTTGTCATTCGAATGAATTCATACTATGCCAACTGGTGGTATATTGGATAAAACAACCCAACACTGGCAGTTGGTCTCGGGTTTGCACATTAAAGAGGTTGCGGCCGACGTTTTCAACGCAAAAACGTGTACGTCGGACGTTCAGCGCTGCTTTCCTAAAGGCCTAGAAGTTTGGCAATGGTGTTTGGGACGTCAAGCATGATCCCACTGACTATCCTAACGCCATTGTCAAACTTTTAGTGTTATAGGAAAGTGGTGCTGAACGCTGAAATTATTATCTTCGTAAACTATTAGTACTTAAGTATGTAAATTTTCTTTTTTCGCCCTCTGTCGATACACATGGTCCTTCTTGAAACTTGTTTCAATGTTGCCAGATCTCGACGCTTCTGCTTCTGTTGTTGCCAGATGTTTTTCCCTTATTCCATACTTGCTTTATTCTTCATAAGTACTTAGCACCATGTAAGGAAATTTATAAAGATCTTTTAACTAAAAGCAAGCAATCTGAAATTACATACTTTTTGCAAAAGGTAAAGCGTGGATCTGAAGATAATGCAGAAAAATGCTCAGAGGATAAAGATAACTTGCCAAAAAGAAAACGCTCTCGGTTAATAGTGCTTTTAGTGATGACGAAGAAAACATTGTTTAATTTATATTAATATGTATCGCTTAAGAAAATTTTAATAAAGATATTTATCTTAATTATGAAAATATAATAGCATGTTTTTAATTTTTGGAACCTAACCCTCCTTTTCGTACTAGTTCTTTGTTTCGTATAACACGGATTCACATAACACGGCAATTTTTTGGAACGTAACTACCGTGTTATATGAGGGTTAACTGTATTTAATTAATATATCTTAAAATAATTGTTTTCATGAATATTAACAGCTCATTTAGTTTTAAATTAAAATATTATGTACTGTATTTGACAGATTTCTATGAATGGAAAGCCACAGACGATTTGAGAACCAACTAAAGTTAACTGTGTCATACTGTCTAAAAATTCATGGAATTTATAAATTTATACTCGTGCGGCTCTGGCATATGGGATCGTGACTACGCTCAATTCAGAAATGTACTTACAAAAGGAAAACATTCAATAACAGATTGTGTATATAAAAATGTTGCAAATGTATAATTTTCAATAAATCTTTCCGTAAAGAAAACATCTTTCTTATGAATAGCATTTTTTCATAGCTAACGTTCAAATAAATCATTGCAGATCTGTTAAATAAGACTAGAAAAAATTCACTAATATCTTACTGACGATTATAATTTGTTGATGAATTTAAACTACCAATTCATGAGACTTTACTCAAATTACACAAGATACACTTAACTCTTGATATTCGCCAGGGTTAGGTTTTTAAAAATCTCGTGAAAACCAAATAAGGATGCCTATGGAGAAAATTGAGTTTGGTTTTATGGAACATTTCAAAGAAAAACGTTAATTGTAAAATAAAATATTGCAAATTTTGTAATATAAAACGTTTAAATTATTTCTAAAAAGCAATAAATAATTTTATTAAATAATACAAAAAAATTCTAGTAAGAGATTGAAAATTCAGCAGAAAAATCTTGAGATTAAAATAATTTAAGAACGAAAGTCTATATATTCTATAGAATAACATTCATAATATACTGTATAATTTTAAATATTTTTACAAAAGTAATGAACAATACTCATCTTTTAAAGCTACAATATAAACATTAAATATTAGACAAAAGACAAATTTGCCGTTTAAGAAACGAACAGTAGCAAATTTTGTTTGTAATATAAATTAATTCTGACTGTTCTGTATTTACACCGATTGCGTTCTGTCAAATGATTCAGTGACGTCAAATTGACCGATCGTAAATTAGAATTATGCTTGTCCAGCTTATTGACGTCACGAAGTAGCGATATCTCGTTGTAAAAAACAGAACTACGGATAGGAAATCGTTCTCTAATTAGCCGCCAATCTACCTGACGTCACAAATGTTTGGGTTAGATTTATTCTTTTAGATTTACATTATTCCTAATTAGATATTTAAAATAAAATATAAACCATATAGAAATAATGACTGGGCATATGAGCAACTTTTGATCATTTTGGAATTCGATTTTTCTTCTAAATTTCTTTTTACAAATGTCACAATAGATATGAATCTGATTATTAAAAATACAGTGGTGCCTCGTATAACGTACGCTGCGAACAACGGACTTTCCGTTCGGCAGTTACGTGAGGCGAACAACGGTCTTTCTGCGAACAAGTGCGAATGATTTTTCCACTCTTTTGCCGTTGCCAATGACAATCTGCTATTTTTATAACACAGTATATTAGTATTATTAGAATATATTACTGTATTATTATATCTGAAGTACAGAGTTCCCGTTGGAATTCGGCTTGCTCCCTTGTTTATTACGTACATCATCTCAGTGCAGGGTATTTACATTTATTCAAGTGTTGTGCAAATCATGGCTTCTAAAAAACAGAAAGGTGATTTCAATTGAAACAAAGCAAGAAATCATCAGAAAGAGTGAAAGTTGACAAAAACTTCCTTGTCAAATGGGGAGAGGTTTAGGAGTTTACCAACACTCATTATCCGGAGCTGAGGCCAACAGGATCAATGACCTCTACAATGACACCCTTGCCCGTCATTTCCGACAGGTGTTGAAGAAGAGAGAGAAACAGAACATCTTGGACATGTTTTTCAATAAGCAAGCTGCCAAAAAACAAAGGATGGAACAAGAGGAGTTGACCACTTTGGACATGTTTTTCAAGAAGCAAGCTGCCAAAAAACAAAGGATGGAACAAGAGGAGATGACCCTGCAAGCTCCGCTAGCCTCTCCTGAATCTGACTCTGATTAAAAAACAATAATAAGAGACTTGCTGCAATGTGTAAAAAGTCTGTATCTGCATCAATGTGTAAAGAAAGTGTTCGTCACATCTGACTACCCAGCATAATTGGTGACTGCTCCATTTTCATTTATTTTATGGTACAGTACGGTTATTTTATGTTGCAGAACGAATTATATGTTTTAACATGTATTTCTATGGGAAAATGCGTTTCGTATAACGGACTTTTCACTTAACAGACGTGCACCTGGAACGGATTAAGTACCTTATACGAGGCACCACTGTAGTCATATGTTTCTCTAAAACCTCCCCACACGTAAAAGTCTGTTCACAGATATTACACTTTTTTTCCCTCTTTCCTCCCTATGGGGACTAAGAGTGCCTCTTAGAGCAAGCCTATTATGGGTTCAGCCAGGCCCACATTGTGGAGACCGGGTGGTGAGGGACGAGGAGACTCATATACGAACAGACGTCCCGCGAAAAAATCTTGGGGATTCTTTGACCAGTCCAGATTCGATCCCAAGTCCGGTAGGCTGCCACCTTGACCACTCGGCCATCCGGCCTACAAATATTACATTGATAAAGTGGTTGGGGTTTATTTCTAAACAAGCCAATTTTAAATGCAGTTTCAGTTTAGTTCCTGTTTTAAATTTGATTTTACAATAAATTCTAAAATACGAATGATTCTGATAAACGAGTTGATGGCGTAATAATAACTTTTAACATATACACCTTTGTTACACACTTGTTTCACAAACTTAACGAAGATTGTCTTTATTGTCTAACAAGTAAGTCTATTACACTTCTGACAACAAAACGGTTTTATGTTGAAATGAACTTTCTGCTAAATAATTAAGCTACGTTTACTTTGAATTCTTTATTAAACATATTTCACTTTTCAATGGGAATTTTCGTTGTAGTGTGTTTTCAGTCTTAAATGGTTTATTACAAATATTGCATACATACATAATTCCATGTTCAGAAATACAACGTTTGCTATTGCTATGCCAATACAATTTGTATTTGCTATTGCTATGCCAATACAAATGCTTTTGCATTTGTATTGGCATAGCATTTTTACATGTCACATACATACTTTCTTCTATCGCTGTCAATAATTTTATGCTGTCCCAAAGAACGTATTGTTATAAAATATTTGTCACACATGACAAGAATATTACTAATCAGTGCTGTGTATACGAATATGCCGTTTAAACTAGAACTGCGTTTAAAACTTTAATTATATACCTTACAAGTATGGTGAAATTAATTATTAACTACTTCACTATGCTAAATAGCGTTTTGTTTTAAAATATTTGTTATATAATATCACAACTATAATTGAATTTCTTATTATGAACGATTTCATCAGCTAGCAAACGTTTATTTTTCTTCGGTTTTTAACCTTTTGTTACATACCTGAGAAGAATAGTTACGTTCATGAGTTCCATAATGGCGTTTTAGTTGCCCTTTCCATTTGAAACCCTTATTACAAATATCACAGTTGAAAGGACGTTCTTCACTATGACTATTCTGATGGGTTGTTAGCTCAGGTTTCCGTTTAAAACCCTTATTACAAATATCGCAGTTAAAAGGACGTTCTTCACTATGACTTTTTTGGTGGCTTTTTACTTCCGGTTTGGACTTAAAACCCTTATTACAAATATCGCATTTGAAAGGACGTTCTTCACTATGAATATTTCGATGGCTTTTTAGATGCACTTTCCATTTAAAACCCTTATTACAAATATCGCATTTGAAAGGACGTTCTTCACTATGAATATTTTGATGAATTTTTAGATATTCTTTCCACTTAAAACCCTTATTACAAATATCACATTTGAAAGGACGTTCTTCACTATGCACACTTTGATGGGTTTTTAGATGTCCTTTCTGTTTAAAACCCTTATTACAAATATCGCATTTAAAAGGACATTCTTCATTATGAATATTTTGATGACGTTTTAGTTGCAGTTTCTGATTAAAACCCTTATTACAAATATCGCATTTAAAAGGGCGTTCTTCACTATGATTACTTTGATGTCTTTTTAGTTCACTTTTCCTCTTAAAACCTTTATTACAACTATCGCATTTGAAAGGACGTTCTTCACTATGAGTTTCTTGATGCATTTTCAGTGGCATTTTCTGTTTAAATCCCTTATTACAAATATCGCATTTGAAAGGACGTTTTTCACTATGAGTTTTTTTATGCTGTTTTAGTTCCTCTTTCGATTTAAAACCCTTATTACAAATATCGCAATTGAAAGGACGTTCTTCACTATGAGTTTCATGATGCCTTTTTAGTTGATCTTTCCGTTGAAATCCCTTATTACAAATATCGCATTTCAAAGGACGTTCTGCATTATGAGTTTTGTGATGCCTTTTTAGTAGGTCTTTACGTTTAAATCCTTTATTACAAATATCGCATTTGAAAGGACGTTCTTCACTATGAGTTTCATGATGCCTGTTTAGTTGTTCTTTCTGTTTAAAACCCATATTACAAATATCACATTTGAAAGGGCGTTCTTCACTATGATAAATTTGATGGCTTTTTAGTATGCTTTTCAATTTGAAACCCTTATTACAAATCTCGCATTTGAAAGGACGTTCTTCACTATGAGTTTCATGATGCCTGTTTAGTTCCCCTTTATGTTTAAAATCCTTATTACAAATATCGCATTTGAAAGGACGTTCGTCACTATGAGTTTTTTTATGGCTTTTTAATAGCACTTTCAATTTAAAACCCTTATTACAAATATCGCATTTAAAAGGACGTTCTTCACTATGATAATTTTGATGGCTTTTTAGTTCACTTTTCCTTTTAAAACCCTTATTACAAATATCGCATTTAAAAGGACGTTCTTCACTATGATAATTTTGATGGCTTTTTAGTTCACTTTTCCTTTTAAAACCTTTATTACAAATATCGCATTTGAAAGGATGTTCTTCATTATGTCGTGCTTCATGACGTAACCATATGCATTTCCACTTAAATTCCTTTCCACATATTTTGCAGGCGTGAACTTTGTGTATTTTCTTCTGTATCTCTAAACAGCTTTCACCATATTGAACGCGTCTACCACAAATGTCGTTTTTCCACTGAATATTAGATTTTTTACCATTTCTTAGAGATGATTTCACTCGAATTCCAGATGGCTGCAAACGTAAATTCATATGAGAAATTTCGTTTTTATTTTCAGTTTGGTGTTCTTTCATGTGTCTTCGCAAAAGAAATTGCCACAAAAACTTCTCATTGCAGGTTGTGCAGCGAAATGGTTTTTTTCTGATATGACAGAACAGATGTGTTTCTAATATTCTCTTATTTGTAAATGTCTGTTTACATAATTTACACGTAAATTCTTCTTTAGAATGTAATGCGAACATCATCTTGAAATATTTCCTTTTAATCTTATCATGAATTTTATTCCATTTTCTGTTCGAAGGAACGTTCCTCTTTGTTCTGATATTATATTTAAAACTTTTTTCTTTTTCTGAATTTTGGTGAATATCGAATTCCTGAATGTGCTCTTCCTCCTGAACTGAAAGTTTAAAAAAAAATAAAATATAATGAAGTATCTATTATATTTCAATAAACAGCATAGTTTCAGCGTTAAAATAGTGTTGTAGCATTAAAATTGGTAAAGTATACATATGTTTTTCATATAAATGCAAAGCATCATTTGTTGTCTGCACTAAAAAATAAAACATTTTATATTCACAATCATAAACTGATTGATTCAGCTTTAGTTTCTTTAGCAGACCTTCAGATGAGTGTGTAAAATTGTTTCAGTTTATCTGTTTTTGTTTATATTATTTGTGTAGTTTGTTCCAGTGGTTATCATAGAAACGTGAAAGAAATTGTATGCTTTTAGAGAGGAAAAGAAATCATTAGTGTAAAAGAAAAAAGTACCGCAGCAAAAGTCTATAGATTATATCTAATATATAATCGAGACGGGAGAGTTGAAAGTTAAAATTTGGTACACAGATAGGGTACGTCACGAAAACGCACACTAAGAAGGGATTTTTCGAAATTTCCCCCCCGGGGGGAGAGAGACAGGATTAAAACTTCTATATACATTATGGATACGAGCTCAAACGGTTAGGAGTTGAAAGTTGAAATTTGGTACACAGTTAGGGTACGTTAGGAGAACGCACACTAAGAAGGGATTTTTCGAAATTCCTCCCCACGGGGGAGAGGGACAGGATTAAGGCTTAACACTTCCATCAACAATGGAAGTGTTAAGTAACAATGGAAGTGCTAAGTAACAATGGAAGTGTTAAGTAACAATGGAAGTGTCAACAATGGAAATGCTACGTAACAATGGAATTGTTAAGAGAAAGCGACATGCAAGACGCAGATGCAGTTTTTTTCGTTTTTGCGGGAAATCGAACATATTTTTAGACCCATCTAAAAATTCTCTAATTAGTCTGGAAACAAGGGGACCCAATTCTTGCATTCTGTGAAAACGAGTAAGGTTGACTGTAACGTAGTAATCTTTATCTTAGTTATCGTTACTTTTGCCCGAGCAACGCCGGGCCCACCTGCTAGTTAATAAATAAAAAGGCAAAATTACAGGATTTTTGTATTTTTTTTTAAATTCAAAATACCATAATTTGAGTGTATGTCCAGTTGATGTGTACAACGTTTTCAAGAATATTAGCAACATCTTTTTTAACACGTTGCTAATATATACTTATTTATGTCATTAAATAAATTATATAGCCCTAGTTTACTTCGTTTCAATACATTTTTTTTATTATTTTAGCGGACCCATGAACAAAGCAAGATGACATGAATCATTAAATAAAAGCTGATGAGTTGTTATTTAATGATTCTGATTATCTCAAGAGATTTTTATTAATTTCAAAAGTTATATTAATACGTTGTAGCAGGTTACATATAATTCTGAAATATCTGATCCCAGTTAAATGTTTGACAATTGAATCTTGAATGTAATTCTTTAGGTGCCCTCTGAATAATACTAATATAAAAAGTCTGAACTAAGTAACATGTTACTTACTTTGGATGTTCTCTTCATCCCTGTTAAAGTTTTCGTCAGGAGTGAAGAATTTATTGTTGACAGGCTAAACAATATGCAAACAATACATGACAATCACGAATAATCATTTATAATATATAAACAAGAAACGAGTTGCTCAACTTTCCCGGCAACGTTTTAAAGTTTTGATGGCGCTGTCTGTAATGAAACGTTTTTTAAATAATATACGATCTTTTTAACTATTATAGAAAGGCAAATAATTGAATTTTAAATGTAGGGATAAATTTAATATAAAAAAGTGAGTTAAATACGAGTAGTGAGTAAAATCATGATTAAGTCCGACCCTACTAAAGATACACGTGGCCCCCCATTATCTCCCCACCCTCTTGATTTTTAACCAGCAAAATTTAATAGCCTCAATTTCCCTAATAATCAAACTTTCCAGCAAAATTTCAGAAATTTTTCGACAAAAAAAGCAGGAGTTATTAAGTTTCAAACAGGATAAAGAAAATTGTGCAGCCTCACAGACTAACATCGTTACATACAGATAGATAGATAGATATTTTATTGTAACCTACTGGAGTACAGTAAATACTGGGTGCCACATGGTACTAGTTACATAAAAGTACATGGATACATAATATGAGTGAGATGATATAAATTAAAAAAAATAATAATAATAACAGTAAAGAGAAAATTATTTACAAATATATACAATGTAATGTAAGCAAAATAAAAACAAGTGTAATATAAAATAAAGAATTAAAGTTTTGATATATTGGTACATGAAATACAAAGATTGCAAATACTGTACAAATAAGCGTGGATGTGTAAACTTAACGTACAATATCAAAAGGAATTAAGTAATTAAAGTAACACAACATAATAGAGGAAATTAATGATGTTTTTATACAGATTAAATAAATATACACGAGTTTACACAGGGGTAAAGGACATCGGTACAATGCACTGAGGATATGGTTACAGGTTAAGTGCATGTGACGACAACATTGCAGAAGACAGATGTAGGTGAATGGTCTGCAGGCATGTGAGGCAGTTAAATGTAAGCAGTGACAGTGGTACTATCAAAGTAGTTGTTTATGAGCACAAGAAAAGCGAGGTAAGAGTCTTGGTGGTTGAACAAGCTGTACCCGTGTGCTTCAATGGTGGACTTTAAATAGTGCCTCTCCAGCTGCAGCATGGGACAGTCGAAGATGTAATGGAGATTGCTGTCACTAGTACCACAGAGGAAGCAGTTAGAGCTAGGGGCGTTGACAAATCTAGCCCAGTATGACTGAAATCTACAATGACCAGTGAGAAACTGGCTGTTGCGGTGATCTGGAATGTACCATTTATTAAGGAGAAAACTCTCAATGTTTGGGATGAATCTGTGTGTAACTGGATGGTTATGATTGTCCCATTCCTGTTGCCAAGTCACAAGAAGGTCCTTCCATAGTAGGTTTTTGAGAGTGTTGCTGTTAATTTTATTATAGGCGACTGGAAGGTTAGGGTCATCACTAGCAGATTTGGCCAAGGCATGAGCATGCACATTACCAAGCGTGTCCTGGTAAGCACGTGTCCAGTAGATGAAGAAAAGATTGCAGGAATTGTTGATAGTGTGCTGTATATCTGTGGAGATGGGATGACAGGAATGGTTTTTTATAAGGAAGATTGAAGATGCACTGTCCGAGATGATGGCCACAGATTTGCTTGCAAAGTTGGAGACAGACCAGGCCACGGCCGACCTGATGACGAACATCTCGGCTTGGAGAACAGAACAGTGATCGTCCAACCTGTGCTGACCAGAGGCGATCTCCTCATTGTTGTGGAAGGCAACAAAGGCACTGCCTACACTGAAATATGCTTTGGATCCATCAGAAAAGATTTCTGTATCCACATCATCAGGTTGGCAGAAGTTGATCTTATTAGGAGTGGCTGGGTGCTTAGTTAAAGCATACTGAATGTTGCATTCAAGATCCTGAGTTTCGATAATTTGATTATTGATGCAGGTAGCCTTACCCCACTTAAGATGCCAGAGCTTAGTGTTATAGTCAATTAGATAATTAATCGGTGCTTTCCTAGCCAAAATCTGGAGAGAGATGTTTAGGGTCGTTTTATAGGCTCTAGTTATGTGCAGATAAAACCCACAATTTTTTTGCATTTTCGACGTTTGAAAATGTTCTAAGTTTAGAAATGTTGGCGAGTCATTTTCTGACCGATCGCCATGTTTTCCCCCTTATATATAATAGTAGGAAAAGTAATATGAAAGTCATTACAAACTTATACATTACAAATCAGTATTCTGTAATTTTATATATAAGCTACATATTAGAAAATTGCATTAAAGTTAATTATGTTTTGAAAATTTTAGAGAAATTATTTAGTCTTTTGGGGAAATTAACAAAATAACAAGCGAGACTCTTCACTTTTTATCTTGTCCATTGATAAAGATATTACTAATGAAGTAGACTGTATTGCTACAGATCTATATTATTTATAAAGTAATTTAGCCCAGTGAAAACCAGAAGAGTAGTTCTGTAAGGAAAGATTTTTACACCTATTAAATTTCACAATTCGTTGTAAAGCCGTTTTGCTCATTTTATTACATTAGAGAAATTGCAGCCGAAGTTCAAAGTTTAAACTTGTACGGCAAGCAGAAAAAACGTTTGACATTTCAACTCCAAATAAAACACGTTGCGCCTTAGTCGCACACTGATTCATGGGATATTGTCGAAAAATGGCGAAAACATTTAAGAACGGCGAAAGTTACCAAAGAACGTAAAAGTAACAAATTACATTATTTTTAAATATTTAGAGGATATTTAATAACACTAAATAATTATTTTTAACTTTAATTAGCATCGTGTCTCCTACCATACGATATAATAGTAGGACAATTTGCCTGTTCTCATGACATACTTTTCTTGAGAGAAGTACTGTACTGGCTTATATAAATCCGAAAGCAGCAGGGAAATTAGTTTTAGAAATTTACAAACGTAATACTGTTGATGGAAGATGATACCGTGAAAGAAAATCCTACTTCTACAGTATTGCGATAAGCTATTATCAACACAAATATATAAAAATTCAATAGGCACTTCAATCACATAACTTGCAAAAAAATTGAATAATTATATAATTTATGAATTAAAATCGTCTGTTTCGTTACAATGTCGTTCACAAATGCTTAAATAATCATTATTTTAATAAAATAAATCGTAAATTCAATCTAAACACAAAGAAAAAGCAAACGTTTAATCCGAACTTCTACTTGCCACGTTCCACGTTCAACGCCATTTTCCTGAATCATTATGCTGAACATTATATTATTCAATAAAATAAATGTATTACATTGAAGCTTAAAAAACGAAATTTAGTACTGTACGTTGAGTATAAGTGGCATTAATGCTAATAAATTTTGGTAATAAAACATCAAGGGGTTAAGAGATAAAAAAATGGTCCCGTTTAAAATCTCGAATGGGGTCAGACTTCATTAAAATTTTATTTGTTGTTAGCATCTACAATTTTTTGTGAAATGCATTTCTATCATTAAAATTAAGCATTTCTTCATTTTATAATAATTAAAATTATACAGAGTTTTTATAAGATATGGCGCCAAAGACAATTTTATTTATTTTTTATGATTAACTAGATATCTCGTAGCAACATAGAACTGACAATGAGTTATCTTGAACTACACTTAAGTAAATTTCCAAGAAAATGACTAAAGGCCCTAAACTTTGCGACACCCCAATCGTAGCGTCATGGCACCCTAAGGTGCCGCGGCACCCCGGTTGAAAAACACTGACTTAAGTACTCAATGAAGACTAAACGTAGTTGAAAACAAAAATCGCATCTAAAATAGTAGAGTAGAAGCCGTTCTTCCGGTTAAGCCTTAATGCTCTCCCTTACCCCCCGCGGGAGAATTTCTAAAAATCCCTTCTTAGTGTGCATTGCCATGGCTTACCCTACTAAAATGCACATAAAAACAAAAAATCGCATCTAAAATAGTACAGTAGAAGCCGTTCTTCCGGTTAAGCCTTAATGCTCTCCCTCACCCCCCCGCGTTGGAATTTCGAAAAATCCCTTCTTATTGTGCATTGCCATGGCATTCACTACTAAAACGCAG